>NC_142441.1:75287272-75590303 GCF_059453495.1 Arachis ipaensis | reverse complement strand
AAGGGTCACATCTGCCAGCGTGCCGGTTGCTCTACCGCCACGCTTTTATGGATCTATCAGCACGCTTTCTTCTTTGGCACGCTTTCATCTCTTGCCACGCTTTAAAAACGTGACCATATATATAACCCTATTGATACGCTTTAAAAGCGTACCGAAAAGTGTAGATATCGCCACGCTTTTGAAGCGTGCCCAGATTGTTTGTTTTGGCTACCCTTCTAAAGCGTGCCTGTAAGGTTAGATATGGCTACGCTTTTAAAGCATGCCAATAGAAAAATGTCTTTGATGACGAAATACAGGTACGCTTATAAAGCGTGCCAATAACGTGGCTGAATTTTAAAAATAAGCATTTTTTCTTTTTATTTCTTTATATTAAACTTTTTCTTTTGCAGCCAACATGAATTAAACTTTAAGCATTTTAATCATAAAAGCTTTGATAGTGCGAATCATAAATATAATAAAAAGAGATATATAAATTACATATAATAATTATAAACTACTAACCAACTAATTGGTGATTGTACTGTTGCCCCATGCTTAGCTTGCATGTCAATTAACAAATACAAAAGATGACAATTTTTACTATACATTAATAACCATATTTCTTGTATGTAACATAGTTGAGTTACATTTTTACACACTACTCCAAAATAAAATAAAGGAAAGATGAACAAAAACACTTCTGCAGCTCAGAGTGTATATATAAACTATAAAGCTTGAGAATGATGAGAAGTTAGGTGAATAGTTGATACCATCTACTGTGTGCTCTTGCTGCATCTTCAGTGATATATTTGCTTTTCTTTCACTTGTCTTTACTCAAGCATATATATAGGACCTGCTGTATGGCCTTTTTTATGCTTTTTCGCAATGCAATTGAATGTGTTCAGTGATCATATCATGTATGGGATGCATGGGGCCTCTTCCTTGTCTTGATGCCAAAGAGTAAAAGTTATGTTCCACCTTCAAAATTTTTCTGACTTTACCTTCATCACTGCACAATATAAATTCAGTCTTTTTTTATTACCAAACAAACCTATAAATATAGTATGCAATTTTTTTCACAAGACAAATCAAATAGTAATTAATGACATATATATATGTTAATCCAATTACAAATTCACATTTTATAATGATTAGAATTCAAAAAAAGTATAGCATAGAAGTACCTTTTGCCCTTCATGCGATCATGGAAGAATTCACAAGACTCCCTTGCGCCAAAGGTAATCACAGTTCCCATTTCACCCACTGATAATGAGAACACTTGCAATCACAACTTAGCACACTGCATGAGATGAGAGTGAGAGTAACATTATTATATATGTATTTTGAATTTATTTAATTTTATTTCTATGGTTTTTATTTATTTTTATTTATATTAGACTTTTTCTCCCAGTAGGAGTCCCTTGCTCTTTCAAAACACATTAATGTGTTATTAATTAAAACGACTTATCACAAGCAGAATTTCTTGGGGCAAGAACAAATCTAAACACAGAGGGGGGGGGGTAACTATAACAGAAAAGTGGCATGCCTTCAAATATCCCAAGTAGTGTTGTAACTATACATTTTGTTAGTATTTTCCGAGTCAGAATAACAACTACCACAAAGAGCAATGAACTATAACAGTCAATAACACAAACTTAATGACCAAAAATAAAAAATGTACCTAGAAGTTTTAATATGGAATACCCAATCAGCATAACCAAGTGAGCAGAGAACAATAGCGATAATGTGATAGCAGAGTTCAAAGGCTACCTTTCAAAAAGTAATCCCTCCAAGACATGACAACACCAGTTTGAATTTATGATACCAGCACCAGGTAATAATCCTTGATAGGACACCTTGCATTATGAAGTGGAAAGTGTTCATCCTATAAGGAGTTGGGAACTTCCCCATATCAGCTCCTAATAGAGTTTTATTGTACCTGTTCAAATTAGTAGAAAAACAAGAAAATGCAAACCGTAAATAACCTTACATAGTGTATCTATGGATGTGATGACCAGTTGTATCAAGAAGAAACTTACAGGGTCAAAACCAGGGTCAAAACCAGGGTCTTCGTCCACAAGATCATTCCTTGCATTTCCTAATTCCCGATTCAAATGGACTTCTTCATCCTCATCACACCAGCGTGAAAATGAAGGCTCTCTGCCAAAGACAGAACCTACTCTTCCACTGTTGCCACCAGTGATCCTAGCAAAGTTGCCCTTGTCAGAATCCAACTCACTATGTACCATTTCCTTCTGTATGTCGAATTATTGCCATTTATATACTCCACGACAAATCCAGCATACTCTTTGACCAAAACCAGCTACTTAACCTCACTTGGGTGCATAACAAAACCAGGGCACAAGCTGCCTTTCTAGCACAGGACCTGGTTTCATAATCAAATTCATCAAATTACGCCTGCATGATGGACTTAAAATAATTGATCAGTAATCAAAGAATAAACAAATTAAACATTGATTGTCATTACATCTTAGAACAATAAGCCAAGATATTTTTAAAAACTAAAAGAAACAATTGCTCCTTGATAGCCACCACCATTTTGCAGTTAGATTAAGCTGAATGTTCATAGGAGATAGATACATCTTCCCTATTCATCTAAATGAAGCAATAATGATATAAACATTGATTGTTTAGAAATTGAAGATAGCACCAATGGTTGCTATTTTACTGCTTCTCAATATGAGTTTCCTTCAAAATGGTAAAAAGGTTTCAACTTCAGAAATTTCAGAAAATGGGTAATTAAATTCAATAGTTTCATATCTTTAGCAAATAGAAAATAACAGTGTACCTTCAGTTCAAGTTGCTGTTGATGTTATTGATGTTGTCTTCATGATATATGATTATTATTATTCTTGTGACAAAGAAAAAGCTTTGTTACTGTTGGGTTTGGTGCAAAACTTGAGGTTGGTGTAGAAGGTGCTAGAAGAAGACGCTGCCATTGAAGCCATTGAAGCCATTGTTGGTTGTTACTTGTTACAAGAAAAGAGTTGAGAAAAAGAGAAGAGGAAAAAATGTGGAGAAGTAACTAATAACAGATGACAAGCATAGATATAGAAGCTAAACTTCAAATTTATACCAGCTTTTTCATGATCCCCCAAATCTGAAAGACATTGAGCTACAATATTAATTATTCCTATTCCTTCAAAAATTTCAGCAGCTTGCCTAAGAATTTCGTGCACATCCTCAGGATTCAAATCACGCAAATGGTTTGCAGTTGCCCTAAGACCAGCAACCTTAGACTTTTTCTCCCAGTAGGAGTCCCCTGCTCTTTCAAAACACATTGTCGCCAAGCAGAGTTATTAATTAAAATGACTTATCACAAGCAGAGTTTCTTGGGGCAAGAACAAATCTAAACACAAAGTTTACTTCATTTAACAAGTTTCAATCCTCTTAAATAAAAATATACAACAACTCAGATCTTAAACCACACACATAGCAAAGGAACAATTAACTCAAACCATCAACATCAATCAACAAAAATTAAACAAAATCAAAACCCTAATCGTGAATGCTTAAAGTATGAAAAAATTAACCTACTGATTGTTGATGTAGAAAAACTAGAATAACAGAACAGGCAAAGCAGTAGCAGTTCAGCATCACATAGCAGCAGTTGAGCACTACCACAGCTGCAGCAAAACAGAACCAAATGTCAAGAAGTTTAGAACAAAAAATAGAAATTTAGAAAAATCAGAAAAAGTGAAGAACCAAGAAAATCAAAACAAAAAATCAAATTCAAAAACAAATAATTAGATCAAGAAAAATTTTGACCAGATAATTTACCACGGCGCTACGAACGCTGAACGTGGTTGACGGAGGTGCGACGAGTGAGGGAGAGAGAGACGGCGGCGCGACGACTTCAGAGAGGGAGACAGAAACGCGGCGGGTGCTAAATCATGGTAGGAGGAGCGACGATTGAGGGTTTGCGAGAGAGAGAGAGAGCGTCGACGGAGGGTTTGCAATAGAGAGTGAGCGCCGAGGGAGGCCTTACCAGAGTGAGTCACCGCCGAAGGAGGGATAGGTGTTTATAGGAGAGACGGAAGGAGCGCTAACGCAGGGAACACCAGCAGAGGTGGCACCTACGGAGGGGTTGCTAGAGAGGGTTGGAACGAGGTTGACTAACGAGTGTTATTGGGGGAGAGAGTGAGGGCACCGACGATAAGCTCTATGTTTGGTGAAGAGCGCCGCCGCTGTTAGGGTGATGAGCTCTGTGACTTTAGGGTTTTCACTTTTCATTTTCCAAAGGCATTGTTTCAAAGAAGAGGGTGTGTTTCGAAGAAAGGAAGAAGTGTTTTTAGGGGGATTGGGAAATTTTGGGAGGAGAGGAAATTGGAGTCAAAACGGCGTAGTTCGGGAGGGGGTTTCTCAAAAAAAAAAATTAAAAAACTGTGATAATAGGGGAGGGAACACTATTGGCACGTTTTTGTATGGTGCTAGATTAAATACAAGATAGCCACGCTTTTTAAGCGTGCCGGTTTTTCTCTATGGGCACGCTTTTTAAGCGTGACAAAAAAAAAAGGGTGGCCAAATTTTTAATCAAGTGGGCACCCTCGTAAAAGCGTGCCGATTTTTTTCTATCGCCACGCTTTTCAAGCGTGGCAGTAAAAAAGCGTGGCCAAATTTCAAGTAAGTAGGCACCCTCGTAAAAGCGTGCCGATTTCACTCTATCGGCACGCTTTTCAAGTGTCGCAAAAAAAAGCGTGGCCAAATCACAAATCAGTGGCCACCCTCGCAAAAGCGTGCCCATAGACCACTTTTCGGCACGCTTTAAAAGCGTGGCAAGAAAAAAGGGTGCCGACATGCCTTTTTTCTTGTAGTGCATGGCCGAGATGGCCAGCCCCCTAAAACGTGATCAATAGTCTCCTAAGATGAACAATGGATTAAAACTGAGACCAAAGATGCCTAATACAATAGTAAGAGGTCCTATTTATAATAAACTAGCTACTAGGGTGTACATGAGTAAGTAATTGATGCATAAATCCACTTCCTGGGCCCACTTGGTGTGTGTTTGGGCTGAGCTTAAGTGTTGCACGTGCAGAGGCCATTTGTGGAGTTGAACGCCAGTTTCTGTGCCAGTTTGGGCGTTCAACTCTAGTTTTGGATCCTTTTCTGGCGCTGGACGCCAGATTTGGGCAGAAGGCTGGCGTTGAACGCCAGTTTACGTCGTCAATTATTGGCCAAAGTATGGACTATTATATATTGCTGGAAAGCCCTGGATGTCTACTTTCCAACGCAATTGGAAGCGCGCCATTTCGAGTTCTGTAGCTCCAGAAAATCCACTTTGAGTGCAGGGAAGTCAGAATCCAACAGCATCAGCAGTCCTTTTTCAACCTCTGAATCTGATTTCTGCTCAAGTCCCTCAATTTCAGCCAGAAAATACCTGAAATCACAGAAAAACACACAAACTCATAGTAAAGTCCAGAAATGTGAATTTAACACAAAATCTATTAAAAACATCCCTAAAAGTAACTAGATCCTACTAAAAACATACTAAAAACAATGTCAAAAAGCGTATAAATTATCCGCTCATCAGCCACCTTCCCACTTCTTAGTGTGATAGCCTTGCATGATTAGTCATGGTGTTGCTGGAAAATACATTAGTAGACATTGGTATCTGCTTGGATAAGTATCCAAATTGTGATTACTGCTCCTTGGTTTTTTATGTTGGATTTGACCTCTTCTTGATATGCATTTAACTTTGTTTTCAATTTGTGTTTGTCTCTCTACAATAGCAGTGATGTCTCCTGCCATTCGTGCCATCATAGCTTCCAACCTTGCAAATTTATCATTGTCATCACATGGTTGTAAAGTTTAGGTGTGTATGTTTCGAGAATGGTTGTTGTGAGATTGTTGGTTGGAATGGTAGGGGGCATTATGTGAGTTGTGGTAGGGTCTATGATTGTTAGATTGATGGTTGGAGTTGTTGTACTGGTTAGAGTGGTATGGTTTATGGTCTTGGGTATGATTCTGTTGGTTTCCCTATCCAAAATTTGGGTGGTTCTTCCATCTTGGATTGTAGATTTTAGCATTGGGATCATATGGTTGTCTGGATGAATTGTTCACATAGTTGGCCTGCTCCCATTAACATTCAACTTCTAGACTAGCTCCTTCTTGCACAAGTGCTTGAGCATTGATAGCTGAAACTTGATTCTTCTTCATTTGCTTGGTTAGATCTGCTAATTGAGCTGTGATCACCTTGTTTTGAGCCAGCAGAGTATCCATATGGTTGAGCTCGATTACTCCCCTTCTTGGATTTCTATCGGAGGCATAGAAATACTCATTGTTAGCCATAGTTTCTATGATATCTATGGCCTCTTCAATTGTCTTCTTGGTATTGAGGGAGCCTCCTAAAGAGTGATCTAAGGCCTTCTTTTCCTCTTGAGATAATCCTTCATAAAAAATGTGTAGCTGTACCCACTTATAGAACATGTCCGGAGGGCATTTTCTTGTTAGCTCTTTATACCTCTTCCAAGCTTCGTAGAGAGTCTCTCCATCTTGTTGTCTGAATGTTTGTACCTCAGTTCTCAACTTGATAACTCTTTGGGGAGGGTAGAATTTTGCCAAGAACTTGTTCACCACTTCTTTCCAAGTTGTCAAACTCTCCTTTGAGAAGGATTCAAGCCACTTAGATGCTTTGTCCCTAAGAGAGAAGAGGAACAAAAGCAATCTATAAGTGTCAGGGTGAACCCCATTAGCCTTCACAGTGTCATAAATTCTCAGGAAGGTAGTTAGATGTTGATTAAGATCTTCTTGAGCATTTCCTCCAAATGATCAACTATTTTGAACAAGAGTGATTAGCTGTGGTTTGAGCTCAATATTATTGGATTGAATGGTGGGTCTCAAGAAGCTGCTCCCACAATTCCCAGGATTGGGATTGATGAAAGAGCCCAGTATTCTTCTGCCTTGTGGAGGAGCATGGTTGCCTACTACTTCATCTTGATGATTGTATGCTTCACCCTCCATGTTTTGGGTTAGATTCTATTCTTCTTCTTCCTCACCAACTACCCTTTTGCCTCTTACCACTACCTCTCTTTTTAATCTTAGAAATGTCCTTTCGGGTTCAGAATCGTAGGAGGTTACAGCTCCTCTCCTCCCTGTCATACACAACACAAAACACAATCTAAAACAAAGATGAACACCCTCTTGAGAGGAGGGTGGGTAAGTCAAACTTGGTAGATGCAAAGCATCAAACAGTTAGTTTGCTTCTTGTTAGAATGGAGATATATACAATGACCAATTGAAAAATTAAATGCTAAAAGAAATAAAGAAGATAAGGAACTAAAATTAAAATGATTATCAAAGTAAAGAAAATGCTTAATCTAAATACCCATCATCTTAATCATTGTCAATTCAGAATCAATCCCCGGCAATGGCGCCATAAACTTGATGATTGGAAATTTACTATATCACTATAATGATCCCCTCTTGGCAAGTATACCAAATTATCGTCAAGTAATAACTTACAATGAGTGAGGTCGAATCCCATAGAGATTGATTGATTGAACAACTTTAGTTACTGGGAGATTTAGTTAAGCTAATAAAGAAGAATTACTGAGTGCAGAATTCAAAATAGAAGAATTATAAATGACTTAAGAATAAAGGAAAGCAACAAAGTGCAGAAATGTAAAGAACATGAAAGTAAATTGCAGAAATATAAATGACTGAATTATAAATGGGGAATGGGTTAATAGCAGAAATTAAAGAAAGCTATAAAGAATAGGGAAGATTTGTTAGAGTTGTGAGATGTTGCTCTCTTTGGATTAAATTCAGATCATCTCATCTTTAATCATGCAACTCATTGACCTCTTGGTAATCATGATTGATTGAACCCCAATTCCTTGGTGATTCAATCTCTCAAATCTTGGTAATCAGCCAATTCCTTGGTCTAATTGCTCACGAAGATAGATAGGCTTGGTCCCTGATTTTACAATACATCCTCATAGATCCAAGTAATTGGGTCGATTTCATGTCATCATATCCAATCCAAAAACCTAGATCTACTCAATATGAGAAGGGATTTCAAGCATGATTTCATGTTTCCTTTTCTAAGGATCCCATGAAATCCATTTTGCATTCAACCTCTTTTCCAAGATGATTGAACACTAAGCATGAAGAACGAAATTCCTTCTAGCAAATCAAAGAGAGATGAAGAGAAGAAGACATTCACTATCAATTAATCCATCAAGTACAACAGAGCTCCCTCTCCCAATGAAAGGGAGTTTAGCTACTCATAGGATAGAGAAAAGTACAAGAGATGGAAGAAGATGAAGTGAAGTAAGTGATGACAAGTCATCTTATGCTAGTTTCACAAGCATTTTTCATTTGTTTCATTAGGTTTATCTTGCACAATAAGTAAGTGATTGGAGTGAAATTTTATGTTTATCTTGATTCAATCAAACATCACTAACTTTATACAAAATCATGAGATTTATGCAGGAATTAGGTGATTATTATGAATGATGCAAAAACCTTGTGATTTTGGTGAGACTTTGATTGCTTATTTGGTTGATTACAGGCGAAAAATAAAGAGAAAGAAGGGCAGTGCAGAGTAACGCTGTGCTCAAATAAAGAATGCCACGCTCTCTAGCAACACGCACGTGTATAGGACGCTTACGCGTCGAGCAACAAAATTTGAAGACCCACGTGTACGCGTGCATGACGCGTACGCATGAAAGTGATTGGCGATCATTTGCAAAAGGAGCGCTACGTTAATTTAGTGAGCATTTTTGGGTAGATTTGAATTTGGAATTGAAAGTTTCGCAACCGACGCGCACGCATACATGACGCGCACGTGTGGATGGAGCATCTGGAATGAAGCATGCTTACGCGTGGGTGGCACAGAAGCTTGGAATCACAATTTTACTATCCAAGCGCATGTGCAGAGGACGCGCACGCATGGGAAGCATTCATGGCGCGAACTCATTAAACGAACGCTATCAAGAACGCACACGCGTGAATGGTGCACGCAAGCTTGATGGAGGCTACAGATGGCAAAGATACGTACGCGTAGGTGACGCGTACGCGTCGATATGCAAAAATGCAAAGGGATGTATGGGCGTGAAGCAAGCTGATGAGAGGACTTTTGTGTGGTCTTGAACTCACAATTGAAGTCTCGTTGTAAAGTATAGCTTCTAAACCAACAATAATCCTTTCATACAAAATTTGGTTGTCACAAGTAACAAACCCCTAAATTTATAAATCGAAGTATTGAACCTCGGGTCGTTCTCCCTAGGAATTGCAAACAAGTGTTCTTGTTATTGGTTTTGAGATGTATATTTTGGGGTTTTGGGTAAGAAACATGAAAAGTAAATGGAAATGAAATTCAAATAACAAAAGGTCTTGGCAAGGTATGGTGGTAAAAGATCTCTATCCCTATCACTAACCACAACATGAGAATTGGCAAGGATCAACCCCATTAAGTCATCCTCTAACTAATAAAGGAAAGTCAAATAAGCTATGTCAATCCAAGTCCGTAAGTCCTAGTTCTCCACCAATTCAATTAGTGAGATCTAGAGTTAATGGCTCCCAATCGTCAATCACTTGGACATTAGTAACTCAAGATTTCCTAAGTTACCTTCCCAAGCCAAGAGCATTAAAATCTACTTTAACATCTTCTCAAGCATTTTGACAAACACTTGGAAGGCAAAAGAATAAATCATACTAAATCAACAAGAGTAAAATCTAACAACAACTAATTGCAAAGAATTAACAACAACTAAAAGAAGCACAATTATTATGAATTACCTCAACTTGAATTGAAAGAAAAGAGAAGGAACAAGAGTAGATCTACAACAAAATATAGAAGCAACATAAAGGAAATTACAACAAAAGAATAGAAGAAGATGATTGCAACAACAAAGAATTAAGAAGCAAAAGTAGAGGGAAGCATGAATGAAAACCTAGAACTAAGAACTAATCCTAATCCTAATTCCTAATCCTAGAGAGAAGTGAGAGCTTCTCTCTTTAGAAACTAACTTTCCCTCCAAAACTAACCTAAACTAAACTAATGATCAAAAGTATATTAATTCCCCATCAATCCTTGGTTTAAATAGCATCAGAAATGAGTTGGATTGGGCCCACAAGGCTTCTAAAATCGCTGGCCACGAGTTGCATTAAGTGGTTCAAGTGCACCCATCGGCGCGTACGTGTACTGTGCGTGTGCGCGCCCCTATCCGCGATGCAACTATTTCAAATCTTATATCATTTCAAAGCCCCGGATGTTAGCTTTCCAATGCAATTAAAACTGCATCATTTGGATCTCTGTAGCTCAAGTTATGGTCATTCGAGTGCGAAGAGGTCGGCTTGATAGCTTTTGCAATTCCTTCATTTCTTCATGAGTTCTCCATTTTTACATGCTTTTTCTTCATTCCCTTGATCCAATCTTTGCCTCCTAATTCTGAAATCACTTAACAAACATATCAAGGCATCTAATGAAATCAAGGTGAATTAAATTTAGCTATTTTAAGTCCTAAAAAGCATGTTTTCACTCTTAAGTACAATTAAAGGAGAAGTTATAAAATCATGCTATTTCATTGGATAAATGTGGGTAAAAGGTTATAAAATCTCCTAAATCAAGTACAAGATAAACCCTACAAATGGAGTTTATCACACGCGTACGCGTGATGAGCTTTCAGCGAGCAATGACGCGCACGCGCAGCAGACGCGTACGCGTGGGTGAATGAACGCTGCGCTCACTTTCAGAACGCTACGTTTCCCTGCAAGCTGCAACAAAGTACCCCATCTCTGATCCACTTCATCAAAGGCCAAAAAGCCCACTCCATGTACTTGATGACTAAATTATAAAGTGTATAAATAGGAAAAAATTTGATTTGAACAGGACCTTTTTTTTTCTTTTTAGACTTTTCTCTTTTTAACTTCTGCTTTTTTTTTCTCTTAGTTCTGCTTCAGGATTTCTGTAGAATTGGGGATCGGATTTTAGCTTGCTTCTGTTTTTCTTATTCTGAAATTTTCCTTTTCTTTTTTAGAATTTGAGATCTGATCTTAGTTTTCTTTTTGTTTTTTTTCTTCTTCTACAATTTTTCTTTTCTGTTCTGGTACTAGAACCCTGATTGATCAATTTTTCTGAATTTCTTCACCTTAGAGTTTTCTGATTTACTGCAATTTACATTTTCTAGTTCTGTTTTGATTCCCAGTACCCAAAACCCCTTTATTCTCCATGCAATTTAAGTTTCCTGGCAATTTAGATTCTGCAATTTAAATTACCTGCACTTTATGTTTCAGCTATTTACCTTTCTTGCAATTTAAGTTTCAGCTCATTTAATTTCTTGCACTTTAAGTTTCAGCCATTTAAGCTTCCTGTAATTTACTTTTTTGTCAATTTTCATTCCACACTCTAGGTTACTTGCAATTTCCTTTCTATTAATCAAATTTCACCCAATTTATCAAATATTCGGTTAACTAAATTCATCACCATACTAAAGTTGCTAAATCCATCAATCCCTGTGGGATCGACCTCATTTCTGTGAGTTTTACTACTTTATCTGACCCGATACACTTGCTGGTGAGTTTGTGTGGAATCGTTTTTCCCTCATCAAGTTTTTGGCACCGTTGCCAGAGATTGATTTAGATTGACAATGATTACGTAGGTGATAATCTAGATTAAACATGTTTTCTTGTTTTTTTGTTAAGCATACTAACTGTTTTAGATTTTGTTTAAGCTAACCTTAACCACTCTCTAGCAATAGAGTGTTTTGTTTTAGTTTCTGGTTTTCTTTGTGTTGTATGCTAGGAGGAAGAAGATGTGCATCTACCTCTTTTGATTTTGAGCCAGAGAGGACATTCTTGAGATTGAGAAGAGAATCAAGAGGGAAGGGAGTTATTGGAGAAGAAGAATTAGAAGAGGAGGACCAAGAAATGGAGGTTGACCTCCCTAATCCACCAGAGGAAGTGGCCAACAACAATGGCCCACCTCAAAGGAGAGTTCTAGCCTCTTACACCTTCCCCAATCCAAGAAACTGTGGAAGTAGTATACTCACTCCCAATGTTCATTCAAATAACTTTGAGTTGAAGCCTCAACTTATTACTCTGGTATAGAATAATTGTTCCTATAGAGGAGGTCCACTTGAAGATCCAAATCAGCACTTATCTACCTTCCTGAGGATTTGTGAAACTGTCGAGACAAATGGTGTGCATTCGGACATCTATAAGCTGCTACTATTTCCATTTTCCTTGAGAGACAAGGCATCTCAATGGTTGGAGACATTTCCCAAAGAAAGCATCAACACTTGGGTTGATTTGGTGAACAAATTCCTATCCAAGTTTTACCCGCCTCAGAGGATCATAAGACTGAAGACAGAAGTGCAAACATTCACTCAAATGGATGGAGAATCGCTTTATGAGGCATGGGAAAGATACATAGCTCAGATTAGGAAATGTCCACCAAAGATGTTTAGTGAATGGGACAGACTTCAGAATTTCTATGAGGGATTGACTCTAAAAGCTCAAGAATCTTTAGACTACTTTGCAGGAGGTTCATTACAACTAATGAAGACATCTGAGGAAGCCCAGAATCTCATAGACACTATGACCAACAATCAATACTTCTATGCTCATCAGAAGCAACGCTAACCAGTTCAAAAGAAGGGTGTGTTGGAGCTAGAAGGAGTGGACACTATCTTGGCAAAAAACAAGTTGATGCACCAATAAATCCAGCAACAAATGGAGTTGATGAAAAAAAAAATTGATGGACTCCAAGTGGCTGCAGTTAGCACAGCAAGCCAACCCTCAATTTGATAGATCCAAAGTGAAGAAGCCTTTGAGAAAAGCAACTATGAGCAGCAACCAGAACAAGTCCAATATGTGCATAACACCTCAAGCTCTTCTCAGAATGAATTTTATGGAGATACATTGATGAGAGAACTTTTGCGTGGTCTAGAAATTTGTAGATAAATCCTCGTTGCAAGTATAGTTTCTAAACCTTCAAAAGTCCTTTCATACAAACGTTTTGGGTGTCACAAGTAACAAACCCCTTAAAAATTGTTAACCGAGTATTCAAACCTCGGGTCTTCTTCTCAAGGAACTGCGAGGAAGTATGTTCTTATTATTGGTTATAAAGGTTGTAATCGGGGTTTAGAAGGTGAGAAGCAAGTAATTTAAATGACGAGTGAATTAAATGGCAATTAAAAATAAATAATAACTGTAAAACAACTTTTGGCAAGATAAGGGAAATTAGAGGTCCAACTTAGTTATCTCTCTCAACTATAATGAAAGTTGAATCTAAACTCCACTTGGTCAACCTTTACCAGGGCAAAGGAAAGTCAAGGGACTAATTAAATTGACCTTTGAATCCTATTTATTTTCTAAGAAAAGGTTGGGATTATTTAAGTTCAGCTCAATTAGCAAGATAACGATTATCAATTATGTTGAGTTTAATAACTGTTGAGTTACTAAATTCTTAACCAGAACCAAAAAGGGAAAAAGTAAAATTGCTGGAATAATAAAAATATCCTTAGATGGGACACAATGATAACTTAAATCAAAGAGAACAATCATAAACTGAAAATACCTTAATTATCATTAATTCAAAGAACAATCTGTGACATGGAATAATTCATAAATCAAATTATAATAATCAATTCAAATGTTGGAATAAATAAAACTAAAAATAAAAGAACATTAAACCTGGGATCCAGAGTTACTCTTAAAACAAGAAGAAATTCTAAATCCTAAAAGAGAGAGAGAGAAGATCTCCCTCTCAACTAAATCTAAATCATTGAAAAGTAAAATATGCGAGCTCTCTTTGAATGGATGCATTCCCACACTTTATAACCTCTGGTCTATGCTGTCTGTACTTGGATTTGGGCCAAAAAGGGCTTCAGAATTCGCTGGGTACGCATTCTGCAAATTCTGATACGTGGCCCCTGTCACGCGTCCGCGTGGGTCACGCGGTCGCGTCATTTGGAGCCTTTCCTTGCCACGCGGTCGCGCCAGTCATGCGGCCGCATCGCTGCTGATTCGTGCTTGGCACGCGATCGCGTCATCCATGCGATTGCATGGATACCAGTTTCCTTAAAGCTCCATTTTGCTTCTTCCTTCCATTTTAGTATGTTTCCTTTTTCATCCTTTAAGTCATTCTGCCTTAGAAAATCTGAAACGACTCAACACACTAATCACGGCATCGAATGGAAATAAAGGTAATTAAATTAATTGATTTTAAAGCTTAGGAAACATGTTTTTCACAATATGACATAATAAGGAAGGGAAAGTAAAACCATGCAATTAATGTGAATAAGTAGGTGAAGAGTTGAATAAATCACTCTAATTAAGCACAAAAGAACTCATGAAATATAGATTTATCAACCTCCCCACACTTAAATACTAGCATGTCCTCATGCTAAATCCAAGGTAAATAACTAAGGTTAAAGTGATGGAATGTCATGCAATGCAACCTAATTTAAATGCAACTACCTAAATGAATGATGCATCATGCAACTCTAATTTATTCACTTATATATAAAGCTTACATGTAGTCAAGTTAATCCACATTCTCAAGGAGTCATGTATATATATAGCCAACCCTTAAATAATAAAGCATTTTAGCAAATGAGATGGGAAAGAAAACTTTGTACAAACTTGCAAAACAATTAGTAAATTAAGTACAGATATATGTTGATGAGTAATTGAACCCTCACTGGATTTTGTGTCTACTCTCTAGTCACTCAGTGTTTATTGGGTTTATTCACTCCATCTTTCTTTTTATTTTTAATTTCTATAGCTTTGTTCTTCATCTAACCAATCAACAATTATAGAATATAGTCATACCAAAAAGTCATGAGGTCTTTAATTAAGGTTGTAATGGGGCCAAGGTAAAGGTAAGGATTTATGTATAGGGTTAAGTGAGCTAATAAGCGAATCCTTAATTAGACTAAGATCTCACCTAACATACATTTCTAGCAAGATAAAACTTCTTTACCTATTCTCCCATATTATCCCACTTATTGTTACATGCTCATGTTTCACTCTTTTATTTTTATCCCATGTGCATTGTTTTTATTTTGCATTGGAGAATTTCTTTTGTATCCCCTTTTATTCAAATGCTGAAAAAAATAACTTTCTCTCTCTTTTTTTTTTTTAATGCACATGGTAATTGAATCACTTAGATTTTCTCATGAGCATGCTTCCAAAATTTTATTTTATTCCTTTTAACTTTTCTACCTTTTGTTTCTATCATCCATGTTCCCAAAAGGTTTCCCACATTCTACTCTATTTATAATTTTCTATCTTAAGCTAACCAAGGATTCACTAGGGATTTTCTTTTGTTTTTCTGCTTAAGGCTAGTAATTTTGGCTAAATAGAATAAAGGGGTTTCAAAAGGCTCAAGGGAGCTAACAAGGGTGATGTAAAAGGTAGGCTAATTTGGGGTGAGTGAGCTAAAATCAAATGATGGCCTCAATCATTCTCTTGGTATGTGTCTATTCTATATTCTATAATTGGACATATAGATCAAAGCAAAGGAAAGAACATCAGAATAAAAAGAAATGTAACACACAGAAATGAAATTATGGTTTGAATGCAACCATACAATTTAAGCTCAAGACTCACAGGCTGTGTGTTCTCTAACTCAAGCATCATATATCATTTATATATTGTATGTGATGAGCGGATAATTTATACGCTTTTTGACATTGTTTTTAGTATGTTTTTAGTAGGATCTAGTTACTTTTAGGGATGTTTTCATTAGTTTTTATGTTAAATTCACATTTCTGGACTTTACTATGAGTTTGTGTATTTTTCTGTGATTTCAGGTATTTTCTGACTGAAATTGAGGGACTTGAGCAAAAATCAGATTCAGAGGTTGAAGGACTGCTGATGCTGTTGGATTCTGACCTCCCTGCACTCAAAGTGGATTTTATGGAGCTACAAAACATGAAATGGCGCGCTTCCAATTGCGTTGGAAAGTAGACATACAGGGCTTTCCAGAAATATATAATAGTCCATACTTTGGCCAAGAATAGACGACGTAAACTGGCGTTCAACGCCAGCTTTCTACCCAAATCTGGCGTCCAGCGCTAGAAAAGGAGCCAAAACAAGAGTTGAACGCCCAAACTGGCACAAAAGCTGGCGTTCAACTCCAAGAAGGACCTCTACACGTGCAACACTCAACCTCAGCCCAAACACACACCAAGTGGGCCCAGGAAGTGGATTTATGCATCAATTACTTACTCATGTAAACCCTAGTAGCTAGTTTATTATAAATAGGACCTTTTACTATTGTATTAGGTATCTTTGGTCTCAGTTTTAATCCATTATTCATCTTAGGAGACTATTGATCACGCTTTAGGGGGCTGGCCATCTCGGCCATGCCTGGACCTTTCACTTATGTATTTTTAACTGTAGAGTTTCTACACTCCATAGATTAAGGTGTGGAGCTCTGTTGTTCCTCAAAGATTAATGCAAAGTACTACTATTTTCTATTCAATTCATCTTATTTCGCTTCTAAAATATCCATTCGCACCCAAGAACGTGATGAAGGTGATGATTATGTGTGACGCTCATCACCATTCTCCCCTATGAACATGTGCCTGACAAACACCTCCGTTCTACATGAAATAAGCTAGAATGAATATCTCTTAGATCTCCTAACCAGAATCTTCGTGGTGTAAGCTAGAATGATGGCAGCATTCACGAGAATCCGGAAGGTCTAAACCTTGTCTGTGGTATTCCGAGTAGGATTCAATGAATGAGTGACTGTGACAAGCTCCAAACTCGCGATTGCAGGGCGTTAGTGGCAGACGCAAAAGGATAGTAAATCCTATTCCAGCATGATCGAGAACCGACAAATGAATAGCCTTGCCGTGACAGGGTGCGTGAGCATATTATTCACTGAGAGGATAAGATGAAGCCATTGGCAAGGGTGATGCCTCCAGACGATTAGCCGTGCCGTGACAGGGCATTGGATCATTTTCCCGAGAGATGACCGAAAGTAGCCATTGACAGTGGTGATGTATCACATAAAGCCAGCCATGGAAAGGAGTAAGACTGATTGGATGAAGATAGCAGGAAAGCAGAGGTTCAGAGGAACGAAAAGCATCTCCATTCGCTTATCTGAAATTCCTACCAATGATTTACATAAGTACCTCCATCCCTATTCTATTATTTATTATTCGAAAACATCATTATCAATTTATATTTGCTTGACTGAGATTTACAAGGTGACCATAGCTTGCTTCATACCAACAATCTCCGTAGGATTCGACCCTTACTCACGTAAGGTATTACTTGGACGACCCAGTGCACTTGCTGGTTAGTTGTATCGAAGTTGTGAACCATGGTATTGGCACCATATTCTTGGCGCCATTGCCAGGGAAAGAAAGAGCCATGAATTTTACATCATTAAAGTGTAATCACGATTACGCGTACTGATGAGCGGATAATTTATACGCTTTTTGGCATTGTTTTTAGTATGTTTTTAGTAGGATCTAGTTACTTTTAGGGATGTTTTCATTAGTTTTTATGTTAAATTCACATTTCTGGACTTTACTATGAGTTTGTGTGTTTTTCTGTGATTTTAGGTATTTTCTGGCTGAAATTGAGGGACTTGAGCAAAAATCAGATTCAGAGGTTGAAAAAGGACTGCTGATGCTGTTGGATTCTGACCTCCCTGCACTCAAAGTGGATTTTCTGGAGCTACAGAACTCGAAATGGCGCGCTTCCAATTGCGTTGGACAGTAGACATCCAGGGCTTTCCAGAAATATATAATAGTCCATACTTTGGCCAAGAATTGACGACGTAAACTGGCGTTCAACGCCAGCATTCTTCCCAAATCCAGCGTCCAGCGCCAGAAAAGGATCCAAAACCAGAGTTGAACGCCCAAACTGGCACAGAAACTGGCGTTCAACTCCACAAATGGCCTCTGCACGTGCAACACTTAAGCTCAGCCCAAACACACACCAAGTGGGCCCCGGAAGTGGATTTATACATCAAATACTTACTCATGTAAATCCTAGTAGCTAGTTTATTATAAATAGGACCTCTTACTATTGTATTAGGCATCCTGGATGGTATTCTGATCCTGTGATCACGTTTAGGGGGCTGGCCATCTCGGCCATGCCTGGACCTTTCACTTATGTATTTTTAACGGTAGAGTTTCTACACTTCATAGATTAAGGTGTGGAGCTCTGCTGTTCCTCAAAGATTAATGCAAAGTACTACTGTTTTCTATTCAATTCTTCTTATTTCGCTTCTAAGATATCCATTCGCACCCAAGAACGTGATGAAGGTGATGATTATGTGTGACGCTCATCATCCTTCTCCCTTATGAATGCGTGCTTGACAAACACTTCTGTTCTACATGAATTAAGCTAGAATGAGTATCTCTTAGATCTCCTAACCAGAATCTTCGTGGCGTAAGCTAGAATGATGGCGGCATTCAAGAGAATCCGGAAAGTCTAAACCTTGTCTGTGGTATTCCGAGTAGGATTCAATGATTGAATGACTGTGACGAGCTCCTAACTCGCGATTGCAGGGCGTTAGTGACAGACGCAAAAGGATAGTAAATCCTATTCCAGCATGATCGAGAACCCACAGATGAATAGCCGTGCCGTGACAGGGTGCGTGAGCATATTATTCACTGAGAGGATAAGATGAAGCCATTGGCAAGGGTGATGCCTCCAGACGATTAGCCGTGCCGTGACAGGGCATTGGATCATTTTCCCGAGAGATGACCGAAAGTAGCCATTGACAGTGGTGATGTATCACATAAAGCCAGCCATGGAAAGGAGTAAGATTGACTGGATGAAGATAGCAGCAAAGCAGAGGTTCAGAGGAACGAAAAGCATCTCCATTTGCTTATCTGAAATTCTCACCAATGAATTACATAAGTATCTCTATCCCTATTCTATTATTTATTATTCGAAAACTCCATGATTATTTTATATCCGCCTGACTGAGATTTACAAGGTGACCATAGCTTGCTTCATACCAACAATCTCCGTGGGATTCGACCCTTACTCACGTAAGGTATTACTTGGACGACCCAGTGCACCTGCTGGTTAGTTGTATCGAAGTTGTGACAATTATGAATTAAGATCAGAGCACCAAGCTCTGGAGCCATTACCAGGATTTGTTCGAACCTGGAGATCACAATTTCGTGCACCAAGTTTTTGGCGCCGTTGCCGGGGATTGTTTGAGTTTGGACAACTGACGGTTCATCTTGTTGCTCAGATTAGGTAATTTTCTTTTTGTTTTGTTTTCAAAAATTTTTCAAAAATCTTTCAAAAATTCTTCTTTGTTTTCGAAAAAAAAAAAAAGTTTTCAAAAAAAAATGTTTTCAAAAATAAATTATTCTATGGCTTCAAAATTTTTAAGAATGAATTCTAGTGTTTCATGAAATATGTTGATTCATATCTGGCTGTAAAGCCATACCCAAACTACTTTGGGATTGGTATTCAACTAATCACTCCAGCCCATGTAATTATATGCTAAAGCTTGGCTGGCTGTTAAGCCATGCCAGACCCTTTGATTGGAGCTTTAAGACTAACATGGCAAGATTCCTGGAATTCATATTAAAAATTTTGGAATCCTTATTTATCCTTTTTCTAAATAATTTTTCAAAAAATATAAAATAAAAATCCAAAAAAAAAAATTAGAAAATCATAAAAATCAAAAATATTTTTGTGTTTCTTGTTTGAGTCTTGAGTCATATCATAAGTTTGGTGTCACTTGCATATGCATCTTGCATTTTTCGAAAATATCATGCATTCATAGTGTTCTTCATGATCTTCAAGTTGTTCTTGGTAAGTCTTCTTGTTTGATCTTGATGATTTCATGTTTTGTGTCTTTTCTTGTTTTTCATATGCATTCTTGAATCCTTAGTGCGTAAGCATTAAAGAATTCTAAGTTTGGTGTCTTGCATGTTTTCTTTGCATTAAAAAATTTTTCAAAATTGTGTCTATGATGTTCATCTTGACATTCAAAGTGTTCTTGGTGTTCATCTTGACATTCATGGCATTCTTGCATACATTCATGTTTTGATCTAGAAATTTCATGCATTGCATAATTTTCATGTTTTCATAAAAATTCAAAAAATCAAAAAAATATCTTTCCCTTTTTCTCTCATCAAATTCGAAAATTGAGTTGACTTTTTCAAAAATTTTTAAAAAATCAAAGTTGTTTCTTATGAGTCAAATCAAATTTTCAATTTGAAAATCTTATCTTTTTCAAAATCTTTTTCAAAAATCAAATCTTTTTCAAATTTCTTAGTTATTTTCGAAAATTCCAAAAATCTTTTTCAAAAATCTTTTTCTTATTTTTATATAAAATTTTCGAAAATAACTAATCAATTAATGTTTTGATTCAAAAATTTCAAGTTTGTTACTTGCTTGTTAAGAAAGATTCAAACTTTGAGTTCTAGAATCATATCTTTTGATTTCTTGTGAATCAAGTCATTAATTGTGATTTTAAAAATCAAATCTTTTTCAAAAACTAATTTCTATCATATCTTTTCAAAAATATCTTCTTATCTTATCTTTTTCAAAAATATCTTTTCAAAATATCTTTTCTAACTTCCTAACTTCTTATCTTTTCAAAATTGGTTTTCAAAATTTGTTTCAACTAACTAACTAACTTTTTGTTTGTTTCTTAACTTTTTCAAAACCACCTAACTAATTCTCTCTTTCTAATTTTCGAAAATATATTCCCTCTTTTTCAAAATTTCTTTTTAATTAACTAATCATTTTTAATTTTTATTTTTGATTTCAAAAAAAAAAATTTTCGAAAAAAAAAAAACACTAAACATTTTTCAAAAACTATTTTCGAAAATCACTAACTCTTTTTCAAAATAATTTTCGAAAAATTTCCCTCCCCCATCTCATTCTATTTATTCATTCATATCCTAACATCTCATCTCACCTCTCTTCCATCCTCACAGTTGTGTTTCTTCCATTATATTACATTCTTTGTCTCCCCCTTTTCTTCCACTCACAAAGGGATCCCTATACTGTGGTATAAAGGATCTCTATTATTATTATCATTTTTCTGTCCATTCTTCCTTGTCATATGAGCAGGAGCAAGGATAAGAACATTCTTGTGGAAGCAGATTCAGAACCTGAAAGGACTCTGAAGAGAAAATTAAGAGAAGCTAAAATACAACAATCCAGAGAAAACCTTTCAGAAATTTTTGAACAGGAAGAGGAGATGGCAGCCGAAAATAATAATAATATAAGGAAGATGCTTGGTGACTTTACTGCACCTAATTCCAATTTACATGGAAGAAGCATCTCCATTCCTGCCATTGGAGCAAACAACTTTGAGCTTAAACCTCAATTAGTTTCTCTGATGCAGCAGAACTGCAAGTTTCATGGACTTCCATCTGAAGATCCTTTTCAGTTCTTAACTGAATTCTTGCAGATATGTGATACTGTTAAGACTAATGGAATAGATCCTGAAGTCTATAGGCTCATGCTTTTCCCTTTTGCTGTAAGAGACAAAGCTAGATTATGGTTGGATTCTCAACCCAAAGACAGCCTGAACTCTTGGGATAAGCTGGTCACGGCTTTCTTAGCCAAGTACTTTCCTCCTCAAAAGTTGAGCAAGCTTAGAGCTGATGTTCAAACCTTCAGGCAGAAAGAAGGTGAATCCCTCTATGAAGCTTGGGAAAGATACAAACAGTTGACCAAAAAGTGTCCCTCTGACATGCTTTCAGAATGGACCATCCTGGATATATTCTATGATGGTCTGTCTGAGTTATCTAAGATGTCATTGGATACTTCTGCAGGTGGATCCATTCACCTAAAGAAAACGCCTGCAGAAGCTCAAGAACTCATTGACATGGTTGCTAATAACCAGTTCATGTACACTTCTGAAAGGAATCCTGTGAGTAATGGGACGCCTATGAAGAAGGGAGTTCTTGAAGTTGATACTCTGAATGCCATATTGGCTCAGAACAAAATATTGACTCAGCAAGTCAATATGATTTCTCAGAGTCTGCATGGAATGCAAGCTGCATCCAACAGTACTCAAGAGGCATCTTCTGAAGAAGAAGCCTATGATCCTGAGAACCCTGCAATAGCAGAGGTGAACTACTTAGGTGAACCCTATGGAAACACCTATAACTCAACATGGAGAAATCATCCAAATTTCTCATGGAAGGATCAAAAGCCCCAACAGGGCTTTAATAATGGTGGAAGAAACAGGTTTAGCAATAGCAAACCTTTTCCATCATCAACTCAGCAACAGACAGAGAACTCTGAACAAAATACTTCTAATTTAGCAAATCTAGTCTCTGATCTATCTAAGGCCACTGTAAGTTTCATGAATGAAACAAGGTCTTCCATTAGAAATCTGGAAGCACAAGTGGGCCAGCTGAGTAAAAGGATCACTGAAATCCCTCCTAGTACTCTCCCAAGCAATATAGAAGAGAACCCAAAAGGAGAGTGCAAGGCCATTGACATAAGCGCCATGGCCAAACCTGTGAGGAGAGGAGAGGACGTGAATCCCAAGGAGGAAGACCTCCTGGGACGTCCAGTGATCAATAAGGAGCTTCCCTCTAAGGAACCAAAGGACTCTGAGGCTCATCTAGAGACCATAGAGATTCCATTGAACCTCCTTATACCCTTCATGAGCTCTGATGAGTATTCCTCTTCAGAAGAGAATGAGGATGTTACAGAAGAGCAAACTGCCAAGTTTCTTGGTGCAATCATGAAGCTGAATGCCAAATTATTTGGCATTGATACTTGGGAAGTTGAACCTCCCTTGTTCATCAATGAACTAAGTGATCTGGATCAACTGACATTGCCTCAGAAGAGACAGGATCCTGGAAAGTTCATATTACCTTGTACCATAGGCACCATGATCTTTAAAGCTCTGTGTGACCTTGGTTCAGGTATAAACCTCATGCCCCTCTCTGTAATAGAGAAACTGGGAATCTATGGGGTGCAAGCTGCTAAAATCTCACTAGAAATGGCAGACAACTCAAGAAGACAGGCTTATGGACAAGTAGAAGATGTATTAGTAAAGCTTGAGGGCCTTTACATACCTACTGATTTCATAGTCCTGGCTACTGGAAAGGAAGAGGATGAATCCATCATCCTAGGAAGACCTTTCCTGGCCACAGCAAGAGCTGTGATTGATGTTGACAGAGGTGAAATAGTCCTTCAATGGAATGAGAACTCCCTTGTATTCAAAACTCAAGGATCTCCCTATGCAACCATAGAGAGGAAGCAGGAAAAGCTTCTCTCCAAGCAGAGTCAACCAGAGCCCCCACAGTCAAACTCTAAGTTTGGTGTTGGGAGGCCACAACCAAACTCTAAGTTTGGTGTTGAACTCCCATATCCAAACTCTAAGTTTGGTGTTGGAGAGTCTCAACAAAGCTCTGCACATCTGTGAGGCTCCATGAGAGCCCACTGTCAAGCTATTGACATTAAAGAAGCGCTTGTTGGGAGGCAACCCAATGTTTATCTAATTCTTATTTTTATTGTTTTCCATGTTTTCTTAGGTTCATGATCATGTGGAGTCACAAAATAAATAAAAAAATCAAAAACGGAATCAAAAACAGCAGAAGAAAAATCACACCCTGGAGGAGCATCTGTCTGGCGTTCAAACGCTAGAAAAGAGCATAGTTCTGGCGCTGAATGCCTAGAATGGGAGCATCCTGGCACTGAACGCCCAGAACAAGCATGGTTCTGGCGTTCAACGCCAGAAATGGCAGCAAAGGGGCGTTGAACGCCCAAAATGGGCACCAACCTGGCGCTGAACGCCCAGAGTTGTGTGCAAGGGCATTTTGCATGCCTAAATTGGTGCAGGGATGTAAATGCCTTGACACCTCAGGATCTGTGGACACCACAGGATCATCTCAGGATCTGTGGACCCCACAGGATCCCCACTTTACCTCCTCATAATCCTAGTTTTTATTTCCACATCTTCTTCTTCATCTATTCCTTCTTCTTTTGCTCGAGGGCGAGCAACATTCTAAGTTTGGTGTGGTAAAACAATTATGTAAAGGATCTATAGCTCAGTGGTAGAACATTTGACTGCAAATCAAGAGATCCCTGAGATACCTCAGGGGATACATTTTCTTCCACACAATTATTGGAAGCAACTAAGGGTGGAATATCAAGAGCACTCCATCATCCTTCATGAAATCAGAGAAGATCTAAAAGCAATGAGGGAGGAGCAACAAAGACAAGGAAGAGACATAGAAGAGCTCAAGGACATCATTGGTTCCTCAAGATGGAAACGCCACCATCACTAAGGTGGATTCATTCCTTGTTCTTATTTCTTCTGTTTTTCGTTTTCTATGATATGTGCTTATCTATGTTTGTGTCTTCATTACATGATCATCAATAGTAGTAACTATGTCTTAAAGTTATGAATGTCCTATGAATCCATCACCTCTCTTAAAAAAAATGTTTTAAATCAAAAGAACAAGAAATACATGAGTTTCGAATTTATCCTTGAACTTAGCTTAATTATATTGATGTGGTGACAATGCTTCTTGTTTTCTGAATGTATGCTTGAACAGTGCATATGTCTTTTGAAATTGTTGTTTAAGAATGTTAAATATGTTGGCTCTTGAAAGAATGATGACTAGGAGACATGTTATTTGATAATCTGAAAAATCATAAAAATGATTCTTGAAGCAAGAAAAAGCAGCAAAGAACAAAGCTTGCAGAAAAAAAAAAAAAGGTAGGCGAAAAAAAAAATAGAAAGAAAAAGCCAATAACCCTTAAAACCAAAAGGCAAGGGAAATAAAAAGGATCCCAAGGCTTTGAGCATCAGTGGATAGGAGGGCCTAAAGGAATAGAATCCTGGTCTAAGCGGCTAAACCAAGCTGTCCCTAACCATGTGCTTGTGACGTGTAGGTGTCAAGTGAAAACTTGAGACTGAGCGGTTAAAGTCAAGGTCCAAAGCAAAAAAAAAGAGTGTGCTTAAGAACCCTGGACACCTCTAATTGGGGACTTTAGCAAAGCTGAGTCACAATCTGAAAAGGTTCACCCAATTATGTGTCTGTGGCATTTATGTATCCGGTAGTAATACTAGAAAACAAAGTGCTTAGGGCCACGACCAAGATTCATAAAGAAGCTGTGTTCAAGAATCATCATACTGAACTAGGAGAATCAATAACACCATTCGAAATTTGAAGTCCCTATAGATGCCAATCATTCTGAACCTCAATGGATAAAGTGAGATGCCAAAACTATTCAAGAGGCAAAAAGCTATAAGTCCCGCTCATATGATTGAAGTTATGTTTCACTGATAGTTTGGAATTTATAGCATATTCTCTTCTTTTTATCCTATTTGATTTTCAGTTGCTTGGGGACAAGCAACAATTTAAGTTTGGTGTTGTGATGAGCGGATAATTTATACGCTTTTTGACATTGTTTTTAGTATGTTTTTAGTAGGATCTAGTTACTTTTAGGGATGTTTTCATTAGTTTTTATGTTAAATTCACATTTCTGGACTTTACTATGAGTTTATGTGTTTTTCTGTGATTTCAGGTATTTTCTGACAGAAATTGAGGGACTTGAGCAAAAATTAGATTCAGAGGTTGAAGAAGGACTGCTGATGCTGTTGGATTCTGACCTCCCTGCACTCAAAGTGGATTTTCTGGAGCTACAGAACTCGAAATGACGTGCTTCCAATTGTGTTGAAAGTAGACATCCAGGGCTTTCCAGCAATATATAATAGTCCATACTTTGGCCAAGAATAGACGACGTAAACTGGCATTCAACGCCAGCTTTCTACCCAAATCTGGCGTCCAGCGCCAGAAAAGGAGCCAAAACCAGAGTTGAACGCCCAACCTGGCACAAAAGCTGGCGTTCAACTCCAAGAAGGACCTCTACATGTGCAACACTCAAGCTCAGCCCAAACACACACCAAGTGGGCCTAGGAAGTGGATTTATGCATCAATTACTTACTCATGTAAACCCTAGTAGCTAGTTTATTATAAATAGGACCTTTTACTATTGTATTAGGTATCTTTGGTCTCAGTTTTAATCCATTATTCATCTTAGGAGACTATTGATCACGCTTTAGGGGGCTGGCCATCTCGGCCATGCCTGGACCTTTCACTTATGTATTTTTAACGGTAGAGTTTCTACACTCTATAGATTAAGGTGTGGAGCTCTGCTGTTCCTCAAAGATTAATGCAAAGTACTACTGTTTTCTATTCAATTCATCTTATTTCGCTTCTAAGATATCCATTCGCACCCAAGAACGTGATGAAGGTGATGATTATGTGTGACGCTCATCACCATTCTCCCCTATGAACACGTGCCTGACAAACACCTCCGTTCTACATGAAATAAGCTAGAATGAATATCTCTTAGATCTCCTAACCAGAATCTTCGTGGCGTAAGCTAGAATGATGGCAGCATTCAAGAGAATCCGGAAGGTCTAAACCTTGTCTGTGGTATTCCGAGTAGGATTCAATGAATGAATGACTGTGACGAGCTCCAAACTTGCGATTGCAGGGCGTTAGTGACAGACGCAAAAGGATAGTAAATCCTATTCCAGCATGATCGAGAACTGACAGATGAATAGCCGTGCCGTGACAGGGTGCGTGAGCATATTATTCACTGAGAGGATAAGATGAAGCCATTGGCAAGGGTGATGCCTCCAGACGATTAGCCAGGCCGTGACAGGGCATTGGATCATTTTCCCGAGAGATGACCGAAAGTAGCCATTGACAGTGGTGATGTATCACATAAAGCCAGCCATGGAAAGGAGTAAGACTGATTGGATGAAGATAGCAGGAAAGCAGAGGTTCAGAGGAACGAAAAGCATCTCCATTCGCTTATCTGAAATTCCTACCAATGATTTACATAAGTACCTCTATCCCTATTCTATTATTTATTATTCGAAAACATCATTATCAATTTATATCTGCCTGACTGAGATTTACAAGGTGACCATAGCTTGCTTCATACCAACAATCTCCGTAGGATTCGACCCTTACTCACGTAAGGTATTACTTGGACGACCCAGTGCACTTGCTGGTTAGTTGTATCGAAGTTGTGAACCATGGTATTGGCACCATATTCTTGGCGCCATTGCCAGGGAAAGAAAGAGCCATGAATTTTACATCATTAAAGTGTAATCATGATTACGCGTACCAAGTTGCTCACGTTGCCAGGGATTGTTCGAGCCTGGACATCACAATTTCGTGCACCAGTATGCAGGTTTAGTTAAAACGTCCCATTATTCTCATAAAAAAATTATTTAGGGTGGCTTTTAAACTTTTAATGTTCCTCCTTGATGAAATGTTGTCAGCTTAACTACATCATGTAATGCTATATACAAGTTTTGTGGATTTAAATATGATATGTTCAAGTTCCTAGCTTACTCTTTTTTATATTTTTCAATTTAAACTATACTATCTTATGCTAAAAAGGGTAAACTATACTAATTAATCCACTAATAAATCAGAATTGCAAACTAAACTAAATAACTAAAATAAACTAAATGGCTAAAGTATGAACTAAAGATGCAAAATGCAGAAAATAGAGTAAAATACACAAGTAGCAATGTATAAGTACTCAGAAAATAACAATAAAAGAAAAAGAGAAAAATACAGAAAAATATCCAAAATAAAAGAAAAAGTATGTAGTAGGTCACCAAAATAAACGCCAGAGGTGGCGACCTCCCCACACTTAAAATGAAGCATCGTCCCCGATGCTCAATCAAGCCGGGTGTGAAGGAGTGTCATCACTGGGAGGGATGGTAGCTAGGGTCTCTGTGGCGGTGGTGGGCTGAGAGTCTGGCTGCTGTAGAGGGGGGACTGACTGGAGCGGGATCTCCGGATCTGCAGCCTCAAGCTGATGTGGGGCCTCCTGCTGTGGTGTGGCGTGCTCTGTGCCTGCCTGCTGATGAGTCTCCGCCTGGGAATGAGGCTCCTCCTCGTGCTCATCCTCCTCCTCCTCTGATGGCTCTGATAGTGTGTCAGACTCGGAGGGGATGTCGGCGCCCTGTCTGATCATCAGCTTCAGATGGGAATAGCGTTGCCTGCTGCGGCGCTCCAATCTCTCATACCGGCGCCTGTTACGGCGCTCCATCTGATCAAGCTGGCGGAATAGACGGTGCACAAGGCGATAAACCGGCTCAGAGGCGGGTGGAGGTGCAGCGGTGGCAGCAGGGGCAGCTGTGGCAGCTGTGGATGAAGAGGGTCCAGCAGACGGAGGGGATGTCACATCAGTAGCAGTGACAGTTGGTGGTCTGTAGCCCAAAGTAAGGAAGTTCCTGCTGTGAGGAATGATCTTCCTGCAATCTGCCGCTGGTGGTCTCTCATCGGCATCCTCCCATGGCACGTCAGCTCGACGGCCTAGCTGTGTAATCAGATACGGAAAAGGGAGGATGCCGCGGACGTGGACCCTGGCCATATAGTGCCGAATGAAACGTGGCAGATAAAGGTCCTTACCCTCCAGCACACACCAAAGGAGGGTGATCATGGTAGCCGGGATCTCTGTCTCGTGAGTACTCGACATCACAAAATTACTCAAGATCTGATGCCATAGCCGAGCCTCATCATTCAAGTACACTCTCTTGATCCCTCTAGGCATAGTGGTGTTCTGACCCATCTCCCAAGGAACAGCAGGGTCGAGAGCTATCCGTGCCTTCACGGCGTCCCAGTCAAACTGCATCTGGCCCATGACCTCCTCAGCCTGTGCAAAACCATCTGGCTGATGGACTTGGCTAGGAGCTGGAGAATGGTCTCTATGGCCTCCTCAGTGACCAGAATTTGCTTTCCCCTCAGGTTCACTGCATCTAGGGTAGTAAGGTAGTAGTTGCAATAGAATTCCCGGACCCAAGATGCATTGACCTCTGTCAGTGGTCTCTCCAGAAAGAACCAGCCCCGTTGCTTGATTTGCTCAGTAGTGTATTGTTGGAGGGCTTCTGGAATCTTCAAGGTACGTTCCAGGTATAGATTTCTGGAGTTTGCAAAAGTCGGGTACTTCAGCTCACAGTACCGGTTTGCAAATTTTATAGGATCAGTCGAGGGGAGCAGCTGGTCAGCTTTTTCCTGCTGTGTAAAGTTCTTCTCCCGCCATGAGGAATCGTGCATTAGAGCAATGATGGACTGGGAGGAATCTCCTCTCTTGCGCTTGCCAGTAGCCTTGCCTTTGCCTTTCCTCTGTGAGGCAGACATCCTGAAAAATAGAAAACCAGGAATGGATAAAAAATAGGAAAGCAAATAGGTAATTAAACAAAGAAAACTCAAAGCGGTAAGGCAGAAATAGAATAAGGAAAACGAGCAATTGAAATGTGATTGAATTAATGTTAAATGGAAAGAAAAAAAATTAATATGCCATAGTGAGAAAGTTAGAGGAAGTAAAAGTAATCAGAAAAGAGATCAAGAGGGTTAGTATGGTAAAAAGAAATTAGTAAATTAAAATTAGTGAGTTAGGAAAGTAAGTGGCATAGAAAAAATTCCATATAACAAGGATTCACAGGTAAGAATAGAAGTACTCATAATCGAATAAAGAAAACAGGGTGATGCTGATTCGAATAGAAATAAAGAAATCAGAAATTGGAATCAGTGAATCTCAAATGCAGGTTATGAACCAGGAAATCAAAGAGGATAAGAAAGTCTACCATAGCATTCATGTAATGGTTTGGGTAAAGCGGAGTAAAACAGATTTCAGAAATGCCAAACCAAAACATGAATGAAAACAATTTTAAAAAAAAATTTGGGCAGCATTCCGGCTAAAATTGGATTGTCCCGGAAAATAAACAGCAATCATATAGTTCATATGAATAAAAAAAATCAAGCTGCATGTACATATATATAAAATAAACATAAAAACTCAATGTAAACAGCAGTAACATACAAGAAAGCAGCATATTAAACATGATTATAGCAGCAACATATTTGCACATAGGATAAAACAGAAGTAAGAACAGTGCAAGTAAACAGACCTAGATCCACTAACCACAGCCTAAGCTACCTAACATCCTAAAAATCCACTACAACATACAAGTCTAGCTATCCTAATCATGAACATAAATGGAATAAAAAAATACAGAAAAGTGACGAACGGATAAAAAGGATTGCGTGTTGCAGAACCTGGTAAGCGGAAAGGGTGGAACAGGGAAGAAGGTGGCTGTGGCGGCGTCCGGCGCGGTGGTGGTGCACGGCGTCGCGGTGGCGGTTGAGGGGGCAGTGGCGAAGGGAGGTATTAGGGTTAGTGAGAGAGGGAGAGGATAGGGGAAGGGAGGGCAGTGGTTGTTGCTGGCTGAAGGGGGTGGGTGGCGGAGAGGGGGGTGCGGCTGGATGGCCGGCGGTGGTTGGGCGGTGCTCGCGGAGGCAGTGGTGGAGAGGGGAGGAGAGAGGAGGAAGGGAGAAGAAGGGAGGGGAGGGGGTTGGGGCGGCGGCGTACGGGTGGCCGGCGGTGGCGGCTGGGTGGTGCTGGGTGGTGGTTGGCGGGAGAGGAAGCAGAGAGGGAGAAGAGGGTTGGGGTGGGGGGGCTCGCGACTGATAGGGTTCGCGGGCTGCGGGGTTATATTTTCGAACCCACGCGGCCGCGTGGGGCACGCGATCGCGTGGTTGGGGAACGCGATCGCGTGGGTCGCGCAATCGCATGAGAGGGGGGGAAAGAGGGGTGACGCGATCGCGTCGCTGGAATTTGTGCTAAACGCACGACTCCAGCGCCATTTCAGCGCAACTCTCTGTCTCCTTTTAGGGTGATATGCAATCCATGCGACGCGATCGCGTCGCTCACGCGGTCGCATAGGTTTGGTATTGGGTAAGTGATGCGATCGCATGGGGCATGCGATCGCGTGGGCTAATTTGTGCGAAACGCACAAGAGCCGCACGATTCCAGCCCAACTTTCTGTTCGTTGGATCCTTACGCCGATATATATATCACGTGGCCGCGTGGGTGACGCGGTCGCATGGCTGGTGTTTTTCGCGATATGACGCGATAGCATGAGGTATGCGGTCGCGTCGTGCAACCTTTTTTTTTTTAACTGAAAAATGCAGGATGCAGTGATTAACTTGAATGCTATGCATGATTCCAGGTTAATGTTAAAATAAAATAAAAAAAAGGTAAATTGAAAACAATAAACAAGAAATTTATTGAGAAAAAAGCGACCATACCATGGTGGGTTGTCTCCCACCTAGCACTTTTAGTTAAAGTCCTTAAGTTGGACATTAGAAGAGTATCCTGTTATTGTGGCTTATGTTTAAATTCGTCCAAAAATTTCCACCAGTGCTTGGAATGCCAATAGCCTCCGGGGTCCCAAACTAGGCATGTAAAGCTTCTGAGCAGCTTCAAACAGATATTCAGCCTCCCGGGATGACGAATGTCAGAATATAATCCATGATCCCAAGCTGTGTTTTTAGATCCGCCTCCGTTTTGATTTGTAAGTTTCCATTCGGGCGGGTTAAAAAGTAGAATCTCACCGTGGTGACCAAACATTTTCCGTGATCCATGCAATTGAGCATGATACCAATCCGTGTACTTCGAGGTGAAGCGTGGAACCTTAATGAACGTGGTGCACCAGCTCTGAGTACGAGCCAATTCCCTCTTACTCTTAAAGCCGCAGAGAGCTCTAAGTTGGCCATCTGTTTCGAGCAAACCATATTCAAGTGAATAAGTAAAATTATAAGTTAAGGATTGTACCCACTTGAAGCTTGTATTAGGTGGTAATGGCCTTGGGATAGGTGTTTTTGGTGGTTCTGCAAGTTCCGTTTCCTTGTGCTCTTCTGTGAATTCTCCCACTTCTTTGCAAAGATCTTCAATTGTATCTGTGTCCTGGTCAAATTTTTCGGTGTCTTCCTCATCACTTGAGTCGTAGATTGGAGGTTGAGAGAAATCTACCTCCGCATCATCCTCATATTCACTTGGGGAAGATTCTTCGATCTCAGAGAATTCACTTGTGGACGCAAGTTCATCACTAGGAGAACTAGACTTGTGACTATCATCATCAAGGAAAATTGCTTCTTGGATTATTCCGTCTGATTCTTCGTAAACGATTTGCCTTGGAGATTGTATGGTATCCTCCTTAGCATCAACTGTAGCATCTTGGACGGAGTTTTCCTCAATTCTGGATTCCCAAGGAAGTTCAGCATCTCCTAGATCTTCAACCAACTCTTCTTCTTGAACAATGACAGCTTCTTCCACTTGTTCTAGTACGAATTCATTCTCTGTCTTGTCCACTGGAGTCTCTAGTATTTCTTTCATGCTACGCTCTTCATCGGGCTGTCCACACGGAGCTGTGGTTGATCCTTGTATGTTTGAGCGCCTAGTGGCCCGTTGAGTTAGTGCTTGCTCCAGTTGTTGAATGGTTGTTTGAAATTTAATTACTGTTTCTTTTAGGCGATCCTCTGCTTCGTGGTTTGCCAGACTTGGACATGATACAAAGGAAAGTGGTGATGATTGGGAACGATTAGATTGGTATTGGGGTAAGGAAGGATCATATGATGGCGAATGGTGAAGAGAAGCTTGTGAGTGTGGTGGTTCGAGGTTATGTTGAAAGGATGGTTCATATGCACGGGGTGGGACTTGTTGGTAGTTACAAGGTTGTCCACCATGTCTTTCAGCTGGGTATGCACGGTAGAATGGTCTTTGTCTCAGATATCTCGGAGGGTGTTGCTGCCAAAAGGGTTGATTAGATCCTCTTGGTTCCATCCATCCTTGATTGGTCTGACCTTGATGCACATTCCTGCTGTAACTTCTATTTCTTTTAACAATATTAGAACCAAACTCAAAGCGAGGGGGGTGAGAGTTCATAGTAGCAAATAAAGATAAAAAGGAAAAACAAAAATAAATAAACAACAAAAGAAAAATATTTACAATAACCAATAATAAGGCACACGTTAGCAGCTCCCCGGCAACGGCGCCATTTTGATGAGAGAACTTTTGCATGGTCTAGAAATTTGTGGATAAATCCTCGTTGCAAGTATAGTTTCTAAACCTTCAAAAGTCCTTTCATACAAACGTTTTGGGTGTCACAAGTAACAAACCCCTTAAAAATTTTTAACCGAGTATTCAAACCTCGGGTCGTCTTCTCAAGGAACTGCGAGGAAGTATGTTCTTATTATTGGTTATAAAGGTTGTAATCGGGGTTTAGAAGGTGAGAAGCAAGTAATTTAAATGACGAGTGAATTAAATGGCAATTAAAAATAAAAAATAACTGTAAAACAACTTTTGGCAAGATAAGGGAAATTAGAGGTCCAACTTAGTTATCTCTCTCAACAATAATAAAAGTTGAATCTAAACTCCACTTGGTCAACCTTTACCAGGGCAAAGGAAAGTCAAGGGACTAATTAAATTGACCTTTGAATCCTATTTATTTCCTAAGAAAAGGTTGGGATTATTTAAGTACAGCTCAATTAGCAAGATAACGATTATCAATTATGTTGAGTTTAATAAATGTTGAGTTACTAAATTCTTAACCAGAACCAAAAAGGGAAAAATTAAAATTGTTCGAATAATAAAAATATCCTTAGATGGGACACAATGATAACTTAAATCAAAGAGAACAATCATAAACTGAAAATACCTCAATTATCATTAATTCAAAGAATAATCTGTGACATGGAATAATTCATAAATCAAATTATAATAATCAATTCAAATGTTGGAATAAATAAAACTAAAAATAAAAGAACATTAAACCTGGGATACAGAGTTACTCTTAAAATAAGAAGAAATCCTAAATCCTAAAAGAGAGAGGGAGAAGATCTCCCTCTCAACTAAATCTAAATCATTGAAAAGTAAAATATGCGAGCTCTCTTTGAATGGATGCATTCCCACACTTTATAACCTCTGGTCTATGCTGTCTGTACTTGGATTTGGGCCAAAAAGGGCTTCAGAATTCGCTGGGGGCGCATTCTGCAAATTCTGATACGTGGCCCCTGTCACGCGTCTGTGTGGGTCACGCGTCCGCGTGGGTCACGCGGTCGCGTCATTTGGAGCCTTTCCTTGCCACGCGGTCGCGTCAGTCATGCGACCGCGTCATATGCGTTCTGCTTAAGGCGCGCGGTCGCGTCAGTCATGCGGCCGCGTCGCTGCTGATTCGTGCTTGGCACGCGATCGCGTCATCCATGCGATCGCGTGGATACCAGTTTCCTTAAAGCTCCGTTTTGCTTCTTCCTTCCATTTTAGTATGTTTCCTTTTTCATCCTTTAAGTCATTCTGCCTTAGAAAATCTAAAACTACTCAACACACTAATCACGGCATCGAATGGAAATAAAGGTAATTAAATTAATTGATTTTAAAGCTTAGGAAACATGTTTTTCACAATATGACATAATAAGGAAGGGAAAGTAAAACCATGCAATTAATGTGAATAAGTAGGTGAAGAGTTGAATAAATCACTCTAATTAAGCACAAAAGAACTCATGAAATATGGGTTTATCATACATACAATTCATCATAGAGGAATTATCCCAACTTGAGGTGGGGTGATAATCAGAATTCATGGCAAAAGAATCACAATTCCAACAACTCCCGCAACATAAACAACCAAATTCATTCATCCAATAACACTAACCAATACAGAAAACCACAAAACCCATATCAACAACCCAACAACAACTCACCGATTCACCAAAATAACTTCTCCATACCACCTTTCAATTCCCAGAACAACCACTTCAACAACCCAAATAACTTCTAGCAACAACAATCATATTCCAACATACCATCTATTGACCATCAGGAAACTATGATCTCAGCTCATGAAGCAACATTACAAGCACTTGCTCAAACCATACAGGGTCTAGCCAAAAGGGCAAGAGAGTTTAATTAAAAGTCAAGAGAGATAAGAGGCCACTATGAGGAATCTTGAAAGACAGGTAGAATGCAAAGCAGTTTAACTCAGGAGTAGAAGAACATTGGAGGATGATAAGGTTGGCAATAAGAAGGAAGTGGCAATTAAAGAGAAAGACTAGGAAGAGCTCAAGAAGAAGGATGAAGAGCCACAAACTTCAAAGAAGGGAAAGCAAGTCATGGAGGAGCACTCACAAGAACAGAGGAAGGAAGTGAAGCCTTACACTCCTCTGATAACGAAAAAAAATTACTTCTTCCGTTTTAACTACCGGCACGTGCACCAGGTCGTATCAAGTAATAAAAGTCACAAAGAGTGAGGTCGATCCCACGAGAATTAACGGATTAAGCAAGCAATAGTTGATTAATTATTCTAGTTAGACGATTCAATTTTTGAGTGATAAGCAACAAGAAAAGTAAATGACATGAAAGTAAAGGAAAGCAATAAAGTGAAAGGAAATTAAATGACAAGAAATTAAAGTGCTGAAAATTAAAGTACAAGAATGTAAATTGCAAGGAATGGAAAGTACAAGAAAGTAAAGTGTAAGAAAGTAAATGACCAGAAAGTAAAACCAAGTGAAGCATTTCTACGAACACTTGAAAGGCACAAATGTGCAAGAGTAAATAAAGCCATAAATGTGCATAAATAAATGACAAGAATTAAAGATAAAAAGTAAATAACAAGAATTAAGAATGAAATTAACATTGGGATTAAGAGATGTTGCATTCTTAGGATGAATAGTTTTCATCTCCTCTTCAATCATGCAACTCATTGACCTCTTGGCAATCATGATTGATTGAATCCCAATTCCTTGGTAATTTAATCTCTCAAATCTTGATCAATAGCTAATTCCTTGGAAGAATGGTCCCTAATTATACCACACACTTTCCTAGATCCAGGTAGAGGGAGGATTATGTCACCATATCCAAACACTAAAACCCAAATCTACTCAAGTGTGAGAAGGATTTTCAAGCATGGTTTTATGTTTCCTCTTCCAAGTTTCCCATAAAACCCAATTGTATTCAATCTCTTTTCCAAGATAATTGAATGCTAAGCATGAAGAACGAAAATCCTTCAAGTAAATCAAGGAGAGATAAAGAGAAGAAGAAGAATAAAAACAAATTAATCCATCAAATAGCAATAGAGCTCTCTTTCCCAATGTTAGAAATTAGAAACTCATAACTAAATATTTACAAAAGTGTATATGAAAGAAATGGAAGAAGAGAAGAGAATGAGAGTGAAAGCGGAGTGGAGTCACCTCCACCCCTCTATGGTGTGTGTGAATTGATAAATCTAAGCTCCTATTTATAAGCTACCTAAATTACAAATTCAAATGAAATTACAATAAAATGCAAATTTTCTAATTACTTCTAGATGATTCTTGTGGCCTTGATTGAATGTTAATTATGGCTTGACTTGGGCTTGTGAACTTTTAATTCTCTTCATGGAAGCATGAAACATTGAAGAATAAATGAAGGAATTAGAGTATTTGGAAGTGGCCCAATCTGGAATGTCATTGAAGTGGCATTTAGAGCTTTTGAAGGTTTGAAAAACCTTGCACACTGAAGTATTGATCTGTTTGGGTCCCCAAATTAAATGCCCATGATGAGGGAAAAACGATTCCACACAAACTCACCGGCAAGTGTACCGGGTCACATCAAGTAGTAATAACTCACAAGAGTGAGGTCGATCCCACAGGGATTGATGGATTCAGCAACTTTAGTTAGGTGATGAAATTAGTTAAGCGAATATTTGATGATTTGAGTGATTTTGATTAGCAAAAGAGAAATTGCAAGAAGATAAAAGTGTAGAAGGTAAATTGGGCAGAAAGGTAAAGTGCAGAAGTGGTAAATTGCAGAAACTTGAACTGCAAGAAAGTAAAAGAGTTGAAACGTAAATTGTAAGAAAAGTAAATTACAGAAACTTAAAGTGCAAGAAATGTAAATTGCTGAATCTAAATTGCTGAGAAATGTAAATTGCTTGAAGAATAAAGGGATTTGGTTGTTGGGATTTAGATTTAACTAGAAGATATCAACTAAAGTATATCAGAGAGCTTTGAGATGAAGAGATTCAGCTCAATAGCAAAACAGAAATGGAAAATTGCTTGAAGAAACAAACAACAAGAAAACATAGCTTAATTGTGAAATTCTAAAAGAGAAATTGAAGATCGAAGAAGAGCAATGAGATCAGAAAGTAGATCTAGATCTCAATCACTCTCTTGACCAAACAGAAAAGAAATTGTAGAAGAAATGAAAATGAAAACAGCAAAGGAAATTTAGATCCAATTCTCCAATTCTCAGAACTATATGAAAGAAAAGCAAAGATGATTCTCAGATCAAGAAATTCAATGGAATTCTTCAATGTCAATTCAAAACCAAAAACAGAAAGTAGAATTTGCAGAAGAAAGAAAATGAAAACAGAAAGCAAATTAGATCTAATCCCAATTCGCAAATTCAAAATGAAAACGAAAGTGAAAAACTAAAAATGAGCAAAAGGACTTTTTTCAAATCAAATCTACTCCTATTTATACACTTTCTATTTTAGTCACTAAGCATTTGGAATGGGCTTTTGGATTTGGTCTTGAAGGAACAATGGATCTGGATGGCACTTGATTAAAAACGGATCAGGGGTGGTGCATGCTACAGTGGAGTGCTCTGTTTCATTAGTGAACGTTGCGTTCACTTGCTTTGTGTACCTTGTCAGGTGTTGAGCAGCTCCAGTGTAGCGCTCCGTGATTGAAAATGAACGCTACGTTCATTCCTTTTGGGCATGCCATTTTGGTGGGCATGCTATCTCCACTAACGTTCACTATTTTGAACGCCACGCTCTATCTTTGAGCGCTACATTCCTTTGTTTCCTTGGGCGCGCCTTGCTTTCCTTGGCCAAGAGCACGAAGAAGTTCACAAAAGTGAACGTGGCTCTTGTTGTGCCTTGGTGCTTCAATTGTTGCCTTACCTAGCGTTCATTCCTTCGAACGCCACGCTCCCTTGGTTAAGCGCTCCCTTGTAGTGTTCCCTTGGTTGAGCGCTCGCCTTGCTTCCTTCCCTTGTCTCACGCAAAAGTTCACAAAAGTGAACGCTACGTTTACTTCAATGAACGCTAGTTGTTTCTTGTGTTGTGCCTTGGTACGCACCATCCCCTTCATGGTCGTTCACTTAATGAACACTACGTTCATTCATTGAACGCTATCCTTTGTTTCTCCTTTCTTCACCTACAGGCAATCAAACAAACAATCAAAGTATCACCAAATTCACAAAATCTTTGCAACATTTATGAAATCAATTAATTCTACCATAAAACCTATGATTTTGTGTAAAATAACTGATGTTTGATTGATTCAACATAATCATGAAAATCCACTCCAATTACTTACTTATTGTGCAAGAAAGTGCATAAAACCTAATGAAACTAATGAAAAATGCTTGTAAAACTAGCATAAGATGACTTGTCATCACAACACCAAACTTAAACCTTGCTTGTCCCCAAGCAAGCACTAAACATGAGAAGAAATGAAATGAAACAGAGAAGCATATAAGTCCTTATTTAGCAGATAATAGAATTTGAACTATAGGGTTTTATGCAGACAAAAATGCAGCTCACTTATTGTTTGCTAATAGATAAGAAATGTTTCTTTGAGGATTTACTAGAGTTGCTGTCATAATGCCTTGCTCTTTGATTGAACCCTTTTTTTTTTCTTCTTTCTTTTGTTTAGAAAGCTTATTTCTCAATGATAACTCAGTGTCAAGTGTTGCAGCAGCCTTTTGGCTCAATTTTTCTCAACACTTCTTCACTACAGACACTTGGCTCATAATTCTTCTTAGGAACATTGATGCCCAGCATCTCTTTGGATCACTAAATACTTTGTAGCTAGGTTGCTCTTGATGATGGAATTTCGGTTGGCAATCCCAGATTATTTAATCCAAGTTATCAAGTTTTAAAGGACTCCTCAGAACCTAATCATCCAAGCATATCCTAGTACAAAAAGCACCACAGACATATGTCCTAAGGTCCAAGCTATTTGTGTCTAGCCTTATTGTTTATTTCTTTGCCAATTCTTGGCTTTTCTTTTCTTTTTCTTTCTTATTTTGCTTCATTTTCCAGGGAATTTCATTAATAAAATATTTTATAACAGCAACTAAGTTCACACTACATAGAACATTCTATTATGCAGCTTTTATTATTGAGCTTTCCATCCAATCAAGCAATTACCACCACACGTTTCATTTTAATTCCTACCACATTGAACAATCACTTTCTATTTCAAACATTTTCTCTTATTGATGCAAAAAAGGAAACAAGACATGGACTTAATGCAGATGAAGATGAAGACAAGCATTTAAACTGGTGCAGACATTAAAATTTGCATTACTTGAACTAAACATCAAGGCAAACAGCAACTTCTCATTCAGAACATTTCGAAACAAAGTGAATTTTGTGACAATACAACCTGTTAGGAGTGTTTTGCAGTTTTCCTTTTTTCATCATCATCCTTTACTTTTGCATTTCCTTTGGTGATGATTCTTTTAAGAGGCTGAGTGTCTTTTCTGCATAATTATTAGAAGTTGCTTGTTTTTCCAAGCACTTAGGCAAATGGATAGCATGCATGAACTATTGTAGTTTTTTGAACTTACTTTGGTGGGGGAGCACCAAACTTAGTCCCTTGCTACTGTCTATGATGCATCAGTTACATGAAACCTTGTGCTTTTGTTGAAAGTAATGAAGCTAAAAACTACAAAACAGACAGTGGTTTAGTGGTTTTCCTAATTGCTTGGAGCTCATAACCATTTGTGCAGAGGGTTGAAATGTCTTTTTAAATGAGATTTTTGGTGGAACGCCAAACTTAGCACCCTACATTCACCCTTAAATTGTTTATGTGTGCAACACCAAACTTAGCTCCTTGTAATACAGATAAAACTACCTAATCCTTTTATTGAAATAGTTTAAGAAAAGAAAACTACCTTTGGTTGGGTTGCCTCCCAACAAGTGTTCTTTTAATGTCACTAGCTTGACATCCTTCATTCTTGCTCAGCTAAATTTCTGAATCTCCTTCTCTTTGTCCCAATGGCCTCCCAAGTAATGCTTTGCCCTGTGACCATTTGCTGTGAAATTGTTCTTTGTTGCTTCATCTAGCAGTTCAAGGCTTCCATAAGGAAGAACCTTTGTCACCAAGTAGGGACCAGCCCATTTAGACTTGAGTTTGCTAGGGAAAATTTTGAGTCTGGAGTTATACAAGAGTACTTGCTGTCCTGGTTTGAACTCCTTCTTTGAGATCCTTTTGTCATGCCATCTCTTAGCTTTTTTCTTGTATATCTTAGCATTTTCATAGGCTTCCAGTCTAAACTCATCCAACTCATTTAATTGCAATAACCTCTTCTCTCCTGCTGCTTGAGAATCAAGGTTGAGGAGTTTAGTAGCCCAGAAAGCTTTGTATTCAAGCTCTACGGGAAGGTGGCAAGACTTGCCATACAACAACTAAAAAGGTGACTTTCCAATAGGAGTTTTGAAGGCTGTCCTGTATGCCTAGAGAGCATCTTCTAATTTCCTGGCACAATCCTTTCTTGTGCTCCCCACTGTTTTCTCCAACATCCTCTTCAACTCCATATTTGCACACTCTGCTTGGCTATTGGTCTGTGGGTGGTATGGTGTAGCTACTTTATGCATCACTCCATATTTGTAAAGTAATTTCTCCATCTGTTTGTTGCAAAAATGACTACCACCATCACTGACTAGACCCTTAGGCACTCCATATCTAGTATAAATGTGCTTCTTAAGGAATTGAAGGACAATTTGTGCATCACATGTGGTTGTTGCTATGGCTTTCACCCACTTTGAGACATACTCTACTGCCACAAGTATGTATTTGAAAGAATATAAAGGTGGAAAAGGGCTCATAAAATCTATGCCCCAAAGATCAAATAGTTCTACCTCCAGAATGTAGTTCTGAGGCATCTCATTCCTTCTTGTTAATCCTCCAGCTCTTTGGCACTTATTGCATTGATGAACAAACTCCCTAGCATCCTTGAATATGGTTGGCCAATAAAATCTGCTTTGAAGTACTTTGGCTGATGTTCTTTCTGGCCCAAAGTGTCCACCATAAGCTGAGCCATGACAATGCCACAATATGTCTCTCATCTCATTTTCAGGGATGTATCTTCCAATCATCCCATCTGAACACCTCTTGAACAAGAATGGTTCGTCCCACTAGAATTTCTTGGCTTCATTACATAGCTTCTTCACTTGTTGCTTGGTAAACTCTTGAGGGATCTTCCTTCCCACCTTATAGTTTACAATGTCTATAAACTAGGGAGCTTGTTGGATTTGTAAAAGGTGTTCATCTGGAAAGCTTTCGTTCACTGAATATGGAGCTTGGTTAGTTTCTTGTGAGAGTCTTGACAAATGGTCTGCAACTTGGTTCTCATTCCCTTTCCTATCTCTTACTTCAATATCAAACTCTTGTAGCAGCAACACCCACCTAATAAGCCTTGGCTTTGAATTCTGTTTAGACATGAGATACTTGAGAGCAGCGTGATCAGTGTATACTATAACCTTTGAACCAATCAAGTATTGTCTAAATTTATCAAATGCATATACAATTGCCAAGAGCTCTTTCTCAGTGGTGGTGTAATTTTTCTGTGCCTCATTCAACACCTTGCTAGCATAGTATATAACATGATGCAGCTTGTCTTTCTTTTGCCCCAATACAGCACCAATTGCAAAGTTACTTGCATCATACATAAGTTCAAAAGGCAATTCTCAGTCTGGGGGTGTGATGATTGGTGCTATAGTGAGTTTTATTTTTAAAGTTTCAAAGGCATGCTTGCAGTTGTCATCAAAGATGAAAGGATTATCAATCACTAGCAGGTTGCTTAGTGGTTTTGCTATTTTTGAAAAATCTTTGATGAATCTTCTGTAAAAGCCAGCATGTCCAAGAAAACCTCTTACTGCTTTCACATTAACAGGTATAGAAAGCTTTTCAATGATTTCTATTTTTGCTTTGTCAACTTCTATACCTTTGCTTGAAACCTTATGCCCAAGAACTATCCCTTCAGGAACCATGAAATGACATTTCTCCCAATTCAATACCAGATTAGTTTCTTGACATCTTTTCAAAACAAGAGTTAAATGATGCAAGCAAGTGTTTCATGAATTGCCAAAGATAGAAAAATCATCCATGAAAACTTCTAAAAACTTCTCCACCATGTCAAAAAATATAGAGAGCATAACCTTTGAAAAGTTGCACGGGCATTGCACAGCCCAAAGGGCATCCTTCTGTAAGCAAAGACTCCAAATGGACAGGTGAAGGAAGTCTTTTCTTGATCCTTGGGTGATAAACCACTATTTTATGGTTTATCTTGTGCTTAATTGAGTGATTTTTATCAAGTCTTTGCATACTTATTCATACAAATTGCATGATTTTATATTTTCCTTCCTAATCTTGTGCTTTGATTGAAAGCATGTTTCCTGGGCCTTTAAATTACTAATTTTAATACTCTCTTATTACCATTTGATGCCTTGATATGTGTGTTAAGTGATTTCGGGGATTAACAGGGCAGAAATGGCTTAGAGGATGGAAAGGAAGCATGCAAAAGTGGAAGGAATATAAGAAGTTGAAGAAATTGCTAAGCTGTCCAGCTTGACCTCTTCTTACTTAATTGACCATAACTTGAGCTACAAAGGTCCGAATGAGGCGGTTCTAGTTACGTTGGAAAGCTAACATCCGGGGTTTCGAAATGATATATAATTTGTCATAGTTGCCCTAAATAAAAGTGACGCGCACGCGTGATTTCACGTGCATGCATGGTTCTGCAGAAAAACCAGCGACCTGTACGGATCAGAATTCGCCCCCGGCGATTTCTGGGCTGTTTCTGACCCAGTTTTCGGCCCAGAAGACACAGATTAGAGGCTATAAAGTGGGATAATCCATTCATTCATGAGATAACATTCATATTCATAATTTTAGATTTTAGATGTAGTTCTTAGAGAGAGAGGCTCTCTCCTCTCTCTTAGGATTTAGGATTGAGGATTTAGAATTTCTCTTAGTTTTAGGATTGTTTCTTCTCAATTCCAGGTTCAATGTTCTTTTAATTTAGTTTCTCTTATCTACTTTTATTTATTCTAGTACTTTGGTTTATCTATTTCTCTTGGTAATTACTTATTTAGCCAAATTGGCTTATGAACTCCATGTTAGATTTGATTTCTTTATTTAATGCAAATTGAGGTATTTCAAATTTATGGTTGCTTTCTTTTATTTGTGATATAAATAATCTGTATTTTTCCCTTCTTGGCTTGGGTTGAGTAATTGGTGACACTTGAGTTATCAAACTCCTTGTTGATTGAGAATTGGAATTTGCTAATTAGTTTGGATCCCTCTAAAGCTAGTCTTTCCTTAGGAGTTCAGTAGGACTTGACAAATCAAATTGATTAGTCCACTTGACTTTCCTTTATTTATTAAGGGTTAACTAAGTTGGAGCAGCGGACAATTCTCATCACAATTGATAAGGATAACTATGATAGGATTTCCAGTTCTCATACCTTGCCAAGAGTTTTCATAATTATTAATTTACTTTCTTGCAATTTATTTTCCTTGTTCCTTATTTAAAAAAAAAACCAAAAATATACTTTTCCATAACTAATAATAAATCATACTTCCCTGCAATTCCTTGAGAGATGACCCGAGGTTTAAATACTTCGGTTATCAATTTTGTTGGGTTTGCTTTAGTGACAACCAAACTTTTGTACGAAAGGATTCACTGTTGGTTTAGAAAACTATACTTACAACGGGAATTTATTTGTGAAATTCTTCACTAAGAAGAATCCGTTCGTCATTGGGATCCACCACTATTTGATTGTACCCAGAATACCCGTCCAGGAAGCAATAATATGCATGGCCAGCCAATCTTTCCAACATCTGGTCGATGAATGGGAGAGGAAAATGATCTTTCCTTGTAGCATCATTCAGTCTTCTATAATCTATGCACATCCTCCACCCAGTCACTGTCCATGTGGGGATTAACTCGTTCTTCTCATTGGAAATGACTGTCATTCCTCCCTTCTTTGGCACAACCTGCACTGGGCTCACCCAAGAGCTGTCAGAGATTGGGTATATGATTCCAGCATTCCATGGCTTCATCACATCTTTTTGAACCACCTCCTTCATGGTTGGGTTAAGTCTTCTTTGGGGTTGAGCTACAAGCCTTGAATCTTCCTCCAATAGAATTTTATGCATACAAATGGCAGGTCTTATGCCCTTGATATCATTAATTGTCCAACCCAAGGCTATCTTGTGAGCTTTCAATACTTCAATCAGCTTTGTTTCTTCTTCTATGTTCAAGGAGGAGTTTATGATCAGTGGCAGGGCCTCTGCTTCTCCAAGAAATACATACTTGAGATGAGGAGAGGAGGCTTTAACTATTGTTTTGGCTTTTCCTCTGCTTTGCTTTCAATGGAGATTTCTACCACTTCCTCTTCTATGAAATCTTATTCCACCTCTAATTCCACTTCTTATTCTTCCTGGTTGTTATCTTCCAGTAGCTCCTCCTCTACTTCTTCTATCACTTCCACTCTCCTATGCTTTTCCTTCTCTAGAGGGTATTGCATGGCCTTGAAGACATTGATGATCATCTTTTCATCATGCACCTTGAGGGTCATTTCTCCTTTCTCTACATCAATGATGGCTCTTGCTATTGCTAAGAAAGGCCGTCCCAATATGATTGAACTGTGTCCCTCTTCTTCCATGTCCAGGATAACAAAGTCAGCATGGAAAATGAATTCTCTAATCCTCACTAATAAATTTTCTACAACTCCATTTGGTATCTTGAGTGATCTGTCAGCCATTTGGAGTGACATCCTGGTAGGCTTGACTTCCTCTATTGCAAGCGTCTTTATTAGTGAGAGGGGTATTAAATTGATGCTGGCTCCTAGGTCACAGAGAGCTTTGTCCAATGTTCTATAGCCTATAGTGCAAGATAGGATGAAGCTTCATGGATCTTTGAGCTTTAGGGGAAGACCTCTTTGGATGACAACACTATATTCCTGGGTTAAGATTATTGTCTCCTTCTCATTCTAGCTCCTTTTTCTTGTTGATAAGCTCCATTAGGGATTTTGCATACAGAGGCATCTGCTCTAATGCTCCAGCAAGTGGAATATTGATCTCCAGCATCTTAAACACTTCTAGGAACTTGGGATTGCATGGCTTCTCCTCCTTCCTCTGTTCTTGTGATTGTTCCTCAATAGCTTGCTTTCCCTTCTTTGAAGCTTGATGTTCTTCCTTCTCCTTGAGCTTCTCTTGGTCTTGCTTGTCCTTTTCTCCTTCTTGCTTTTTGCTGCTAACATCATTCTCCACAGGCTTCTTGTTAGTTTCTTTCTCAGCTGGCCTCTTGTCATTTACCAAGGTTCTTCCACTTCTTAATTGGATGGCTTTGCATTCTTCCTTAGGGTTATGATGACAAGTCATCTTATGCTAGCTTTTCAAGCATTTTTCACTTGTTTCATTAGGTTTTATGCACTTTCTTGCATTATAAGTAAGTGATTTGGAGTGGATTTGCATAGTTATGTTGAATCAATCAACCAACATTTAATTGACATAAAATCATAAGGTTTAAGCTAGAACTAGTTGGTTTGAGAGAACAAACGGAGCACTACAAGGGAACCAAAGAAAGTAATAGCGCTCCGTTAGCTTTATTATCTTTTTCGTGGCCTCCCCATGAAGAAAGCTAGGCGAGATATCAAGAAATGGGGCAGCCAGGAATCGAACCATGCACCAAGGCAAGCAAAGAAGGGCACCACGTGAACTTAGTTCACTAAGCGCTATGGTTCATGAGGAAATTAGCAAAAGGTGGCTTCACCAAGGTTCAAAGAGGGAGCCTCACCTTGCGCACAAAGGGTGCTACGTGAACTTAGTTCACTGAGGGCTATGCTTAACAAGAAAAGGGGCAGCCACCAAGGCTCGAAGTGGAGTCCCACTCAAAGCATGAAGCGCTACGTTAATTTCACCAACTGAGCGCTATACAATTGAAGCTTGGCACAAGGAAATTGGTTCAAAATGGCTTCACCAGGGCTCGAAGTGAAGACCAACTCAAAGGCAAAGGAGTGCTACGTTCAATTCACCAACGTAGCTCCATGAAGGAGGCTTGGTTCCAAGGCTAAGAACAAGGCCATTGAGCGCTACGTTATTTGAGTTAACTGAGCACTTCCCTGGGAGGTGGCCTTGGTTGAATTTTCAATTAAAAACCAATTTGGATCCAATTCTTCACCAAATGGAAAAGCCCACTCCAAAGTCTGAAGATCAAAAATAGAAAGTGTATAAATAGGAGTTAGTTTGATTTGTAGAGGACCTGCTTTTCATTTTTTAGTTTTACCTCTTGCTCACTTTTACATTTTTACCTTTTAGCTCAATTTTAGCTTTCAATTTTGAAATTGGGAATTTGGATCTGAGTTCTTCTTTCTCCATTTTCATTCTACAACTTCTGCTATCTGTTCTTGGAATTTGAATTGAGATTGAAGAGCTTCATTGATTCTAAGTTTGAGAATCATATTTTACCTCTCCTCTCAATTGTTCTAAAAATTGGATTTGAATTTAGTTTTCTGTCTTCATATTCTTGCTTCAGCAACTTCTACTTTCTGTTTTGAGTTTTGGATTGAGATTGAAGAAATTCTGTTTCAACTCTTGATCTGAAATTCATCTTTGTTTTCCTTCTGCACAATTCTAAGAATTGAGGAATTGGATCTGAGTTTTATTTGCTGTTTCATTTACATTTCTTTTGCAATTACTTTTCTTCTTGATCAAGAGAGCAATTGAGATCTAGATCTGCTTTCTAATCTCATATCTCTTCTTCGATCTTCAGTTTCTCTTTTAGATTTCGCAACTGAGCTAAGTTTACTTTCTGTTTTGTTCTTCAAGCAATTTTACCTTTCTGTTTAGATTTTCTGCAACTTATTTCATCTTCTACTTTTCTGATTAATTTCTCTTTACATTCTATTGTTGAATTCTGAATCCCAGCTCCCACATCCCTTTACTATTCAAGAAATTTACATTTCTTGCACTCTACACTTCAACTATTTACATTTCTTGCAATCTAAATTTTAGTCATTGACATTACTTGCACTTTAAGTTTAAGCTCTTTTACTTTCTTGCACTTTAAGTTTCATGCAATTTACTCTTCTGCACTTTACTTTTCTGTCAATTTTTCCTCTCCCTTTTATTTTCATGCAATTTATCTTTTGCTATTCAGGTTTCACTCAAATCATCAACTATTTACTGAACTAAATTCATCACCTAACTAAAATTGCTCAATCCATCAATCGCTATGGGATCGACCTCACTTATGTGAGCAATTACTACTTGATGCGACCCGGGACACTTGCCGGTGAGTTTTTTGTTGGAATCCAATTTCCACACATCAAGTTTTTGGCACTGTTACCAGGGATTGATCTAGATTGACAATGATTAAGTAAGGTGGTGGTCTAGATTAAGCATTTTTTCTTTTTTTAATTTTTTACTAAGCACATTAACTGTTTGAATTTTTGCTTAAGCTAACACTAACTTCACTCTATCAGTAGAGTGAATTACTTTTGTTTTTGGTTCTGTGTTTGTTTTTCTTGCTGTTGTATGTCAGAGGCAAGGAGAGAGATCCCTACCCATTATGGCCAAGACGAGAGAACTCTTAGAAAACTAAGAAGAGAAGCAAGAGGGAAGGGAATTGTTGGAGAAGAGGAATCAGAGGAAGAGATCCTAGAAATGGAGGAAAATTCAACAAATCCAATAGTGGAAGTGGCCAACAACAATGGCGAGTCTCAGAGGAAAGTTTTGGATTCATATACATTTGCTAATCCAAGGCATTATGGGAGTAGCATCCTTACCCCAAATGTCAATGCAAACAACTTGGAATTGAAGCCCCAACTTATCACTTTGATACAAAACAACTGCTCCTATAGAGGAAGCCCTCTGGAAGATCCAAACCAGCATTTATCTACTTTCTTGAGGATCTGTGACACAGTGAAGTCCAATGGTGTGCATCCAGACATATACAAATTATTGCTGTTCCCATTTTCATTGAGGGATAAGGCTGTCCAATGGCTTGAAGCCTTCCCACAAGGAAGCATCACTAGCTGGGAGGATCTAGTGAATAAGTTCCTAGCTAAGTTCTACCCGCCTCAAAGGATTATCAAATTGAAGACAGAGGTGCAAACCTTCACACAGATGGATGTAGAATCTCTCTATGAGGCATGTGAGAGATACAAGGCCCAGATTAAAAAATATCCCCCTGAAATGTTCAATGAATGGGACATACTTCAGAATTTCTATAAAGGATTGACTCTGAAAGCTCAGGAAGCACTAGACCATTCAGCAGGAGGTTCATTACAACTTATGAAGACAGCAGAGGAAGCTCAAAACCTCATTGATATGGTGCCAAACAATCAATACTTCTTTGCTCATCAAAGACAACGCCAACCAGCTCAAAGAAAGGGAGTACTGGAGTTGGAAGGTGTGGACACCATTCTAGCTCAACACAAGGTGATGTAGCAGTAATTCCAGCAACAATTTGAGCAGATGGCCAAGAGGATTGATAGCTTACAAGTTGCATCAGTGAATGTCACAAATCAACCACCAACTGGGTGGGGACAAAGTGAGGAAAATTGTGAAGATCTGCAGCAAGAACAAGTGAACTACATGCACAACTAAGGATCCAGCCAGAATGAATTTCATAGAGATACATACAACCGTTCTTGGAAGAACCATCCAACCCTAAGATGGGGAGAAAACCACACTCAAAACCAGCAGTCCTGGCAGAAGAATTCTAACCAGAATAACTCAAGAAACACAAACAACCACAACCAGCAAAACACTAACCACAATCCATACAGAAAACCCCAAAATAACTACGCAAATTCCAGCTATTATCCACCCAATAACCCAGCCAGTAACCAAAACAATTACTATCCACCTTCAACATCCCACAACCAGCCACAAATACCACAAGATACTCAAAGGATCTCCAGCTTGGAGATACTATGGAAAAGATGATGAAACATCAGGAACTGACAAGCAAGAATCATGAAGCCTCAATGAGAAACTTAGAAAGGCAGATTGGATAACTATCTAAGCAAGCAGTGATTGAAAGGGCAACAAGCTCACTCCCAAGTGACACCATTCCAAATCCTAAAGAAGAATGCAAAGCTATTCAATTAAGGAGTGGAAGAATCTTAGAGAATGACAAGAAGCCAACTGAGAATGATGAGGCCAGCAACAAGAAAGAGGCTGTACTTAACAGGATGGACAAAGAGAAGCTTAAAGAAAAAGACGAGCAGCCACAAGAGTAAAGAAAAGAGAAGCAAGTAATGGAAGAACCATCTCAAGACCAGAGGAAGGTTGTGAAGGCTTACACACCTCCTCTGCCATATCCTCAAAGGATACAAAAAGAACTCAAGGATCAACAATTTCCTAAGTTTCTGAGGTGTTCAAGAAGCTGGAGATTAATATCCCACTTGTTGAAGTATTAGAGCAGATGCCTCTATATGCAATGTTCTTGAAGGAGCTCATTAACAAAAAGAGAAGCTGGCATGAGAAGGAAAGAGTGCTTCTGACACAAGAATGCAGTGTAGTGATTCGAAAAGGGCTATCTCCAAAACTCCAAGACCTTGGGTGCTTCTTTTTACCTTGCTGATAAACCCATATTTTATGATATATTTTGTGCTCAATTTGAGTGATTTATTCAATCCTTCACCCACTTATTCATGTGAAATTGCATGGTTTTACTTTCCCTTCCTTATTATGTGATATATGTGAAAAAACATGTTTTCTATGCTTTAAAAATAATTATTTTAATTACCTTTTATTACCGTTCGATGCCGTAATTTGTGTGTTAAGTATTTTCAGATCTCCTAAGGCAGGAATGATTTAAAGGATGGAAAGGAAACATACAAAATGGAAGGAAAGCACAAAATGGAGTTTTTGAAGAAACTGGCAGCGACGCGAACACATGGACGACGTGGCCGCATGCCTAGCGCGAAAAGGCAGTGACGCGAACGCGTGACTGACGGGGATGCGCGCCTTGAGCAGAATGCAGATGACGCATACGCATGACTAAAGCGAATGCGTGATAAGGAAGACTCCCAGATGACACGACCGCGTAACCCACGCAGACGCGTGACAGACGCCACGCACCAGAAACTGCAGAAAATGCTCCCAGCAATTTCCGAAACCCTTTTTGGCCCAGATCCAAGTACAGAAAGCATAGATTAGAGGTTATAAAATGGGGGAATGCATCCATTCATGAAAGCCTTCGATTATTCACTTTTCACATTTTAGATGTAGTTTTTAGAGGGAGAGGTTCTCTCCTCTCTCTTAGGATTTAGGATTAGGATTCCTCTTAAAGGATTTAGGACTTTTATTATTTCAACTTACAATTTTTGCTCAATTACCAGGTTCAATGTTCCTTTTATTTATTTTCCCAATTTAATTTATAAACTCTTCCATGTTACATTTGATATCTCTATTAGTGCAACTTGAGGTATTTTAGAATTATGATTGCTTTCCTTTATTTATATAAATAATTTAGATTTTTCCCTTTTGGCTTTAATTGATCAATTGGAGACTCTTGAGTTATCAAACTCATCGTGATTGATAATTGTTATTTTTGCTAATTGAATTGGATTCCAATAACTCTAGTCTTTCCTTAGGAATTGGCTAGGACCTGAGGATCAAACTAATTAGTCCACTTGACTTTCCTTTACTTTAGTGAAGGTTAACTAAGTGGGATTAAACTCAATTCTCATCACCATCGATAAGGATAACTAGGATACGACTTCCGAATTTTCATACCTTGCCAAGAGTTTATTTTATAGTTATTTATTTATTTTACATGTCATTTAAATTACTTGTTCCTTACCTTCAAAACCCCCAATTTACAAAACTCATAACCAATAATAAGAATACCTCCCTGTAGTTCCTTGAGAAGATGACCCGAGGTTTAAATACTTTGGTTATCAATTTTAAAGGGGTTTGTTACTTGTAACAACCAAAACGTTTGTACGAAAGGATTTTCTGTTGGTTTAGAAGCTATACTTACAACGCGATCATATTCTTATATTTCTTTACCGATAGAAAAACCAATCGTCAAAATGGCGCCGTTGTCGGGGAGCTGCAAACGTGTGCCTTATTATTGGTTATTGTAAAGATTTTTCTTTTATTTGTTTATTTGTTTTTGTTTTTCCTTTTTATTCCTATTAGCTACTATGAATTCTCACCCCTCTCGCTTTGAGTTTGGTTCTAAATTTGTTGAAAGGAGTGGAAGCTATAACAGGAATATGCATCAAGGTCTAAGCAGTCAAAGATGGATGGAGCCAAGATGATCTGATTAACCCTTTAGGCAACAACACCCTCTAAGATATCATGGGCAAGTACCATTCTACAATGCATACCAAGCTAATAGATATGGTGGACCTCCTGGTAGTTACCAACAAGCCCCACCTTGTGCTTATAGACCATCCTCTCAACATAACTTCGAACCACCACACTCACAAGCTCCTTTTCACCATTCACCACCGTATGATCCTTATTTACCCCAATTCCAATCCAATTACTCCCAAACACCACCGCTTCCCTATGTACCATGTCCATATCCATCACCTCAAGAATCACAGGCTCGCCTCAAGGAAACAGTAGATTAACTTCATACAACCCTTCATCAGCTGGAGCAAGCAATAAATCAATTATCTTCCAGACGTTTAGAGACTCAAGGAACTCCAACAGCTTCATGTGGAGATTCTAATGACAAACATAGCATGAGGGAGACACTAGAAACCCCAGTGGGCAGTAAGGAGCATAACTTTGTTCTGGAACAATTGGAGGAAGCTCAAATTATCCAAGAAGAAGAAGTACTGATTGAAGATTTAGGAGATGCTGAACCTGATGCATTCGCATATTTGCTATTTTAACTAGTTAGTTTAGTTGGTTTTAGCTTAATTTCATTTATTATTACTAGAATAAACAAGCAATTTTGTGAGTTTTCTCTACATGCATTCATAAACCAAGAACTAGATGAAATTTGGCTTACTTCATGCAAATGAATTAAGAGGTTTATAAACAAGTTGATTTGAATGATGTTCTTGAAATTCATTGCATAAGATGGAAAAACTTTGAGGAAGATTCTTTGGTTTATGTTAGGTGATGAAGAAAGAAAATGATGGAGCAAGAATTAGAGCAAAAAGGGTTGAAGATGCATCAATCTTGACAAGGAAACAGAGCAAGGAAAGAAGCTTGAAACAGAGCAAGGAGAGAAGCTTGAAACAGAGCCACAAGATGAGGGTCGAGGGCGTTTCCAGGCAGGAAATAAACTGGCGTGTTCCCTGGCAACGCCCATAATAACGCCAAGACAAAAATGTTGGAAAAAGGAGTTCACTAGCACGTTGTTGGTGGAGTGTTTCTTGGCAACACCAACAACAACGCTGGCCACTTCAAATTCACCCCTAGAGAAGGCTCGAAAGCGTTGCCTAGTGAGAAATGAACTGGCGTGCTCATCAACAATGCCAGCAACAACGCTAGTCCCTGCAAGGTAGCTATGGAAAATGACCTTGGGCGTTGCCAACTTGAAATTGAATGTGCGTGTTCCTTGGCAACGCAAGGCCAAGAAATTGAGCCAAGGAGAGCTCGAAGGCGTTGTTGCCTTGAAGTTGAGGTGGCATGTTCATCAAAAACACCAGCAACAACGCCAAGGCTAAGAAATTTGGGCCAGGGGAGGATTAGGCGTTGTCATGGGCGTGTTTGGCAATAACATCAATAATAACTCCAACCAAGACAGCTTGACCTCACTTCCTTCAAGGATGAATAACTTGAGTTACGGAGATCCAATTTGAGTGCTTCCAGCTGCGTTGGAAAGCTGACATTCAGAGATTTCCAACAATATATAATAGTCCATAGTGAAGCATGAAATGGAAGCTCGAATTAGAGTCATCTTTAAGTCCCAAAAATAAGGAAATGAGGTTGAAATTTAAGGAAGCATGAATAGGCCAAGAAAGGGGGGTCGAACATGTTGCCAAGGCTAAAATGGCCTGGCGTGTTCCTTGGAAACTCCAGCAACAATGCCAGGCTAAAAAGTTTGGGCTTGAGGAGTTGTTGAGCGCGTTGTCATGGGCGTGTTTGGCAAAAACGCCCAACCAAGGCAGCCTTACCTTGCCCACTTCAATGGAGCATAACTTGATTTAGGAAGGTCCAAATGAGGTAATTCTAGTTGCATTGGAAAGTAGACATCAAGAGCTTTACAATGATATATAATAGTTTATATTGAAGCAAAGGATAGAAGCTCAAAGTTAGGCAACATTAAGCATAAAAAAATGAAGAACAAGCAAGTGTTTGGCAACAACTTGGGCAACAACTTGGGCAACAACGCCCAAGCACCAAGTCCCACTCCCAGGAAAATGCCTTGCACGTTGCCAACGTGCACTAAGGCTGGCGTTATTGATAAACACGCCAGGCCATTGGGCCAGAGCAATGAAAATGAGTCCTGTTTCCTCTGTTTGACAAGAATTCTTCCATGAAGCAAAATCAACAAGAGCAAGGCCCAAATTTCTAACCCAAAAAGAGAATTTCAAGGAGTTTTAGGAATAGTATAAATAGAGATTAGTTTTGTACTTGAAGGACTCTTAGACACTTTTCTTTTTACACTTAGATTTTTTTGTTTTCACTGCTTCTCAACCATCTTCTATTTTTTTGTTTTCTTTTGGTAATTTTGAATTTCAGTTTTTAAGAACTTCTTCTTCATTCTTCATTACTTTTCTCTACCAAATTTTAATGTTTACTTTTGCATTTGTTGTTGAATTTAGAGCTATGATTCACTAAACCCCATTTTCATTATGGGGAGGAGCTCTGCTCATTTGAATGGATTGGTAACTTTTCTTTTCCTTCTCAATTTAAGTGGTTCATCTAAGAGGAAACTCTTGTTCTTCACAGATTTAATCACCATCGAGAGAGGGATTGAATCTATATGAATTATGTGGTGAACTTGAGAAAGGAGCTACATAATTCAGTTTAGAGTTCATCCTTTCATGATTTCCTCTATCAATACACTTTGGGTTGGTATGTGAGATGTAACCTCCCTTAGTTGAGATTCTGGAAGTTGTGTGGCTTGGATTATAAATTGAACTTCATCTCTTCTCATAAAAAATTAGATCACGAGAGTGGCAATTGGTTGTGTTGAGAGAAATTGAGTTACCAAGAGATTGGGACTCAATTACCCATAATTTGCCATGGATCTATACCCATGATTGAGAAGGAATTGATCAACATCAATTCATGAGAATTTGCATCTCTGATCCGTAATGATCTCTCCATCATTAATTCTCATCTCTTTTGTTCTTTAGTTCTTTGAATACCCATTACCCAATTCCCTTTTATCTTTTGCAATTTATCATTCTTGCCATTTACATTCTGTTTATCTATTTCTTGCAATTTACTCTTCTGCTCTTTAAAATTCTACAACCTTTACTTTTTTTCAATTTATTTTCCATGTCATTTAAGTTTCTTGCATTTTAAGTTTCAGTTATTTACTTTCATTGTTCTTCTTTATTCTAGTTCTTTAAATTCTTTGTCATTTAACTTTTTGCAATTACATTCAAAAAATCAAATCTCATGAATTCAAAACCATGTTTGCTTGACTAAAATTACCATTTAACTAAAGTTGCTTAATCTACCAATCTCTGTGGGATCGACCTCACTCTTAGTGAGTTTTATTACTTGATACGATCCGGTATACTTGCCGGTTGCGTGTTAATAATTCTAATTTTTGCATATCAAGTTTTTGGAAAAGATTGACAATGATTACGTGAATGGTAGTTTAGATTAAGCATTTTTCTTTTTTTTTGTTTTTTTTGTTAAAGCCCACTAACTGTTTGATATTTTGTTTGCTAACTTTAACTTCACTCTAGTAATAGAGTGTTTCATTTGTGTTGTTAGTTTGTGTGTTTGTGTATGTCAGATGCAAGGAGATTTAATCCTGAAGACGAGAGAACCCTCCGAAGGTTAAGAAGAAAAGCAGCAGAAAAAGGGATAATTGGTGAGGAGGATTCAGAAGGAGAAGACCAAGTCATGGAGGGCAACTCACATAACCCTGCTGAGGGTGTTGCCAACAATAACAACCCACCTCAAGGGAGAGTTCTAGCTTCTTACACTCTCCCAAATCCAAGACACTGTGGGAGCAGTATACTCGCTCCCAATATTCATGCAAACAACTTTGAATTGAAGCCTCAGCTCATCACTCTCGTGCAAAATAATTGTTCCTATGGAGGAGGCCCCCTTGAGGATCCAAATCAACACCTATCTGTCTTCCTAAGAATATGTGAAACTGTCAAGACAAATGGTGTGAATCCAGATGTTTACAAGCTGCTATTATTCCCATTTTCTTTGAGGGACAAGGCATTTCAATGGCTGGAGACATTTCCCAAAGAAAGTATCAACACTTGGGATGATCTGGTGAATAAATTCCTATCCAAGTTCTATCCGCCTCAGACGATCATTAGGTTGAAAATGGAGGTGCAAACGTTCACTCAAATGGATGGGAAATCATTGTATGAGGCATGGAAAAGATACAAAGCTCTGATTAGGAAATGTCCACCTGAGATGTTCAGTGAATGGGATAAACTTCAAAATTTCTATGAAGGGTCGACTCAAAAATCTCAAGAGTCCTTGGATTACTCTGTAGGAAGCTCGCTGCAATTGATGAATACAGCCGAAGAAGCTCAGAATCTCATAGACATGGTGACAAATAACCAATACTTCTTTGCTCATCAGAGGCAACGCCAACCTATTCAGAAGAAGGGTGTGTTGGAACTAGAAGGAGTGGACACAATCTTGGCACAGAACAAGTTAATGCACCAACAAATCCAGCAACAAATAGAAATGATGGCTAAGAGAATAGATGGTCTCCAACTAGCTTCAGTGAGCACAACAAATCAAGCTTCAATTGAATGGGGTCAAAATGAAGCAGGCAATGTTGGGAAGCAACAAGAACAAGTTCAATACATGCAAAATACCTCAAGTTCATTTCAAAATAACTTCCATGGCGACACATACAACTCATCCTGGAGGAACCACCCCAACCTGAGATGGGGTGATAATCAAAACCAGTGGCAGAAGAACAATAACTCCAATCATTCCCGCAACACACACAACCAAAGTCACTCATCTAACCACACTAATCAATACAAGAAACCACAAAACACATATCAACCACCTCACAACAATCCACAAACTCATCAAAATAACATTCCCACGTCAACATCTAACCCACAAAACTACCACACTAGCCCTGCAAACAACCTCCAGCAACAACAATCTACCCCCATCATACCACCAACCAACTATCATGAAAATAGGATTTCAAGTCTTGAGGCAGCCCTACAGACAATTGCTCAGTCCACTCAAACTTTGATCAAAGGGCAAGAGAGATATGAAGCTACCATGAAGAACCTTGAACGGCAAGTGGGACAATTGGCCAAACAAGCTGAACGGCCGACCAACGTCCTCCCAAGTGATACAATACCAAACCCAAGGGAAAAATGTAAAGCTCTGCAGTTAAGAAGTGGCAAAGTAATTGGAGAAACTTCTAACAAAGAAGCAACAAAACTCAAGGAGCAAGACACAGTAGACAAGCAAGATGAAGAAAAGGCATCAACACTTCAAAAAAGCAAAGAAGATGAAAAGCCACAAAGCAAGACACCCACTCAAGATAGCCACCCCAATAACAAGGATGATGTAAAGCCACAACAGGAGAGCAAGAATGAAGGAGTGAAAGCCTATGTACCCAAGCTTCCATACCCAACCAGGATACACAAAGGAACAAAGGATCAACAATTTCCAAGGTTCTTGGAAATCTTTAAGAAACTTGAAATCAACATTCCATTGGCAGAAGCTTTAGAACAAATGCCATTATATGCAAAGTTTCTTAAAGAATTAATCACCAAGAAAAGAAGTTGGCAAGAAAAAGAAACAGTGATTCTCACTCAAGAGTGTAGTGCCATTATTCAGAGGGGACTGCCACCAAAACTCAAGGATCCAGGCAGCTTCCTCATACCATGCACAATTGGGAATATAGCCATTGACAAATCACTCTGTGACCTGGGAGCAAGCATTAACTTAATGCCTCTTACCATACTGAAGAAAATGATGATAGAAGAGCTAAAACCCACAAGGATGTCACTCCAACTTGCTGACAGATCTATCAAAATACCAAATGGTGTAGTTGAGAACCTCTTGGTGAAAGTGGGAAATTTTATATTCCCAGCCGATTTTCTGGTCCTAGATATGGACGAAGAGGGGAGCAACTCAGTTATCCTTGGTAGACCCTTTTTGGCCACAGCCAGAACAATCATTGATGTGGAAAAGGGAGAGATAATTTTCAGAGTACATGATGAGCAAATGACCATAAATGTCTTCAAAGCAATGCAGTATCCCGCTGAGAAAGAAAGTTGCATGAGGGTTGATGTGGTGGAGTCTTTGGTTGAAGAAGTATTTGAAACAAACCATCAAGTGAAACAGAAGGAAGTCCAAGACATCCAAAGACAAAAAGAGAACAAATTGGAAGCACCAGAGGAACCAAGTGAAGCCAAGAAAGAAGAGGCACCACAACTAGAGTTGAAATCATTACCCCCCATCTTAAATACGCATTCCTTGGTGAAAAGAACAGCTTCCCATTGATCATCAATTCTACATTGAGTGCAGAGGAGGAAGAAAAACTCCTTGTAGTATTGAGAGCTCACAAGGATGCATTGGGGTGGACCATTGATGACTTAAAAGGCATAAGCCCTGTCATATGCATGCACAAAATACTCTTGGAGGAAAATTCTAAACCAGTAGTACAACCTCAAAGAAGATTAAATTCCACAATAAAGGAGATTGTTCAAAAGGAAGTACTGAAGCTATGTAAAGCTGGGATCATTTACCCTATCTCTGACAGTCCATGGGTTAGCCCAGTGCATGTAGTACCCAAGAAAGGTGGGATGACTGTCATTGTCAATGACAAGAATGAGCTTATCCCAACAAGAACAGTGACAGGATGGAGGATGTGCATTGACTATAGGAGGCTAAATGATGCCACACGAAAGGATCATTTCCCTCTCCCTTTTATTGACCAGATGCTCGAAAGGTTGGCTGGCCATGCGTATTACTATTTTCTTGATGGGTATTCTGGGTATAATCAAATAGTAGTTGACCCCATGGATCAAGAGAAGACCTCCTTCACCTGCCCCTTTGGAGTTTTTGCTTACAAGAGAATGCCATTCGGATTGTGTAATGCCCCAGCTACCTTTCAGAGATGCATGCTATCAATCTTCTCAGACATGGTAGAAAAATTTATTGAAGTCTTTATGGATGATTTCTCCGTTTATGGTGATTCTTTCAATGATTGCTTACACCATCTTACTCTAGTCTTGAAAAGGTGCCAAGAAACCAATTTGGTTTTGAACTGGGAAAAATGCCATTTTATGGTACCCGAAGGAATTGTTCTTGGTCACAAAATTTCAAGAAAGGGTATAGAGGTGGACAAGGCAAAAGTAGAGATTATAGAAAAGCTTCCACTGCCAACAAATGTAAAAGCTGTTAGAAGTTTCTTGGGCCATGCTGGGTTCTATAGGCGGTTCATCAAAGATTTTTCTAAAATAGCAAAACCACTAAGCAACTTGCTTGTGGTGAGCAACCCTTTTTCCTTTGATGATGAATGTAAATAGGCCTTTGAAACTCTAAAAGCTAAACTCACCACAGCACCAATCATCACACCCCCAAGTTGGGAATTACCTTTTGAACTTATGTGTGATGCAAGTGACCTTGCAATTGGTGCTGTGCTGGGGGCAGAGAAAGGACAAGAAGCACTATGTCATCTACTATGCAAGCAAAGTATTGAATGAAGCTCAAAGAAATTATACCACAACAGAGAAAGAACTACTAGCTGTGGTGTATGCTTTTGATAAATTCAGGCAATATTTGATTGGATCCAAAATCTTAGTTTACACTGATCATGCTGCTCTCAAGTATCTAATGTCAAAACAGGATGCCAAACCAAGGCTAATTAGATGGATATTACTTCTACAAGAGTTTGACATTGAAATCAAGGATAGAAAGGGTAGTGAGAATCAAGTTGCTGACCATCTATCAAGGTTGCCACAAGGGACAAGTCAAGATACTTCTCAACCAGTGAATGAGAATTTCCCAGATGAGTATCTCTTGTAAATCCAACAAACCCCTTGGTTCGCAGACATGGCCAACTACAAAGCAGGAAGGATCATCCCACAAGAGTATACAAAGCAACAAGTTAAGAAGCTGTTACATGAGGCTAAGTTATTCTCTTGGGATGAACCATTTCTATTCAAAAGGTGCCCAGATGGAATGATAAGAAGGTGTGTACCGGAGGTTGAGATGAAGGACATACTATGGCATTGTCACAACTCAAGCTATGGTGGCCATTTTGGAGCTGATAGAACTGCTGCAAAGGTGCTTCAAAGTGGTTTCTACTGGCCTTCCATCTTCAAGGATGCTAGAGATTTTGTGAGTTACTGCAATGAATGCCAAAGATCAGGAGGCTTGACAAGGAGAAATGAGATGCCTCAGAAGTTCATTTTGAAAGTGGAACTCTTTGATTTGTGGGGAATACACTTCATGGGACCTTTCCCTCCATCCTACACATTCAAATATATTTTGGTGGCGGTGGAATATGTTTCAAAATGGGTAGAAGCAATAGCCACCACTACATGTGATACCAACGTGGTTTTGTAATTCCTAAAGAGAAACATCTTCACTAGATTTGGAGTGCTCAAAGGACTTATAAGTGATGGAGGAAGCCACTTCTGCAACAAGCAATTAAATTCTCTTCTCCATAAATATAGAGTTACTCACAAAGTGGCCACACCCTATCACCCACAGACAAATGGGCAAGCTGAACTTGCTAACAGAGAGCTAAAGAGGATTTTGGAGAAAACTGTGGGAGCAACAAGAAAGGATTGGGTTAGGAAGCTGGATGATGCACTTTGGGCATACAGGACAGCATTCAAAATGCCCATAGGAAAGTCTCCATTTCAGCTAGTGTATGGGAAAGCTTGCCATCTCCCTGTGGAGCTTGAACACAAGGCTTTTTGGGCCACTAAACTCTTGAATTTAGATGCTCAAGTAGCAGGAGAAAAGAGGTTACTACAACTCAATGAATTAGAGGAGTTCAGACTTGAGGCCTATGAAAATGCCAGAATATACAAGGAAAGAGCAAAAAGGTGGCATGACAAGAGGGTTTCACCAAGAACATTTGAACCAGACCAAAAGGTGTTGCTATTCAACTCAAGACTAAAGATTTTCCATGGGAAGCTGAGATCTAGATGGACTGGTCCATATACCATCACCAAAGTATCCCCTCATGGCTATGTGGAATTACTTGATGAAACTTCAAAAGAGACCTTCACAGTATATGGACATAGGTTGAAACTTTATCTTGGTGGCCCCTGGAGCAAGGAAGAGAGTGTGCAACTTTTAGCCTGAGCAAGGAAGCTGCATTGTCAAGCTAAGGACAATAAACAAGCGCTTCATGGGAGGCAACCCATGCCCAGGAGTTTTCTTTTATTCTTTTATGCTTTAGTAGTCAATAATGAGAGATTGCATCATATTCATATAAAAAAAAGAGAAAAGAGGTTAAATTAGCATGTAGTGTATGCAGGACACTAAGTTTGGTGTGGCCAACTTTGAAGCAAATGGTAAATTTTAATTCTGTTATAACACTTAGTCACAAACTAAGTTTGGTGTCCTCACATACATAAATAATGCTAGAAAAAGAGAGAGAGTATAGTTTTTTTTAGCATATGAAATCAATCCTTAGATTTTAATTTTTTTTATTATAGTCAATTTTACATTAGAATATCATCATAATTAGTTAGCATAAGTAAAGAAACTTCAAGAATCTCAAGGTTTTGGAATTTTGTTGCAGGGAAATGAAAGAAAGAAGTGATGGAGAATCTTGGAAGAGGAGTCACGGATATACACACAAGGAAAAAGAAGTCACATGAGCCTTGAATTTTGTGCATTAGAAAGAGCAACTCAACATGCATTAGCTAGAAGATTCATGCTTCCCATAACACAATCAAACCATTAAAGCAATTCCTACACTCTTTAAAGAATGTCGTGACCTTCCCCCCCAACAACAACAATCACACTCACCTTACCTTCACACTTATATAGACCACCGAACCATCTCCATTCCTCACCCCCCTTCACAATCATTTTCAAGCCTTCCGTTTTTACCTCATGAGCCTATTCTTATAAGCATCCCTCATTTCCAATTCTTGTATGCTTAAGGACAAGTATTTCTCTAAGTTTGGTGTGGAAGATTCGGCCATCTCAATTGGAATTCAATGGCCTCATCATCAGGAGCTAAGAAGTGGAAAGGCAAGCAACCCATGCAAGAGGAGATCATATTTGATGAGAGAAGGTTCAAATCCAAAAACCATGAGTGCATCTTCAATTTGATGATAAGCAAAGACATTATTCCGGAGGTACCTTTCAAGCTAAGAAAGGAAGAGTACCCTGAGATACAAAAATTTATTAGAAAAAGGGGATGGGAGCTTCTCTGTACTCAACCTCAAGTTGTAAGCATGCCTCTCATTCATGAGTTCTATGCCAATGTCATAAAGAAAAATGAGGATGAAGAACCATATCTGAGCTATATAAGAGGAGTGGTGGTCAACTTCAGTCCAGACACCATCAATATGGTGCTAATGATCAAGCCAAAACGGTTTAAGCAACTTAGCTATGAGGAGAGGGTTAAATATGACCAAAGATGTGTGGATGTGCTAAGTAATCTATGCAAAGTAGGCACGGATTGGGTGTTGGATTCACAATTACAACCACTCAAACTTAGAAGAGGTGATCTCATAACTCAAACAAAAGAATGGCATGACATAGTGAGAAGATCATTAATCCCTACTTCAAACAATTCAGAAGTGACAATAAACAGAGCAATAATGTTCCACTGCATAATGAACGGAGGAGAGATCAATGTGGGAGAGATCATAGCCAAAAACATCATTGACACAGCTGAAAATGTCAAACAAGATAGTTGGCTAGGATATCCTAGCACTATCTTACGCTTATGTGAAGATGCTGGGGTACCTCTTGAAGAGTTTAAAGAAATAGACATAGTGTCTGTAGTCTATCACCAAGAAAAGACTAGAGTACGTCACCACAGTCCAATTGGAATGGCAACCTTTAGCAAAAAGAAAGAAAAGGAAAGGAGACAGACAAGAGGAAGAGCATGAAGAAATGGAAGAATCAAGTGCCTTCAACTTGTATCAACTCCAAGCCGCTTTAGAAGGAATTTCTGAGCAATATTCACAAATTCAAAGAAGCCAAGAGGAACAAGCACAACAACAAAGGGACCTTTGGCAGGTAATGAATCAGCAAAGAGAAGTTCAGGTTCAATGGATGGGTCAGCAAAGTGAATATCAAACACACATGATGGAACTACAACAAGAACAATACACCAAGATGTATGAAGCCATCAACAATTTAACTACTGAATATGAAAGATCCATGAATAAAGTAATACAAGAACAGTTTCAGTTGAGGAAAGAGCAAGCTCAACAAAGGGAGCTTCTCCAAAGAATAGATGACAGAACAGACAAGCTTTAAAGAGAATTCAATGAAAACAGAATGTTCAAGGAGGCTAGACACCCAGATAGAGTTGAATATGATATGATGACTCAAGAGAAGCTCGCCTACCTTTGTGGGACATTTACAGCGCTCAACCCACAAATCCAAACATTCAATGAAGCACAAAAGGTATTGGAATAACAAGAAATCTCAAGAGTGAGGTTCAACATTTAAAGGTTAAAAGACAAGATGGTAAGCTTAGGAATATGGAGGAAGGTGGAAGAGGAACCAACAACAAAACAACAAGGAGAATTAAGAAAGAAGAAGAAAGAGGATCCAAAGGACAAAGGAAAACAAGGAGAATCAAGCAAAGGAAAGGGACCAAAAACTTAAAGGTGGTGAAGTTCTTTTAGTATTTTAATAAATAAAGAAGATATGTGTCTGAAACATGATATACCTTCTAATAGTCTTTTATGCACTTTCATGTTTATAATATGCATTTTCATGTCCATATCATGTATCCACATATGCTTGGAATGTATGCGTGTTTTAAGCCTTTTTACTTGATAATGGAATAAAAGATGCAGTTTGAGCAAGAACAGAGAGAAATCTAGCCTAGAGAGATTAAAGTTGTCCTACAAAAGTGTCAATATACATGCTTTCATTGAGAATGAATCAGGGCTCAAGAAGTCAAAAGGATGCTTGCTTACACAAGGCTAGTTAGTCGAAAGCTATCCCAAGAAGTTAGAAAATCTTGAATAAAGAAAACAGAGAACACAAAATGAAAAGCTAGGCATCAATGACAAAATTTGGATATGTGTCTATGGTGATTGATGTTAAGGGACATACTTGGGCTAGTAAATCCGAGGGGTGCTTCATCACCCGGTAACTTGAGTTAACTAACTCGGGATTATCAATTGAAATCTCACTTTCAAGAGTAGCTCTATAACAAAACATTTAGCAACCCAAAGAGGTGCTGGACACCACTATCCAAATAAACTCTTAAAGTTATATGCCTGTGATTGAATGTGTTAAGGAGAGAGGCTTGAGTTAGTAAATCTTTAAGAGTGTTTCAACTCTTAACAAATTAAACCAACTGGTTTGGGATTGTTGATTGAAAGCTTATGCTAAAGAGCCGCCTTAAGACAAGATTTTTAGCTCAAATAAAAAAAAAGAGAAGAAAAGAAAAAAGAGGTCTAGTGAAGCTAACTAGTTTAGTAGTGAAGCAAGCATTTCACTAAAGAAGTTGAAAAAGCCTTGATCATTTGCATTGAACAACAAAGGATTGCACAAATGAGGAGAACAATCTTTGTTGAAAGAAATGTCTCTCTGTTAAGATAGTTAATTCTTGCATCTTAAACTCTGTTATCCAATCCTCATATCTCTTGCTTGAGGACAAGCAACATTTTAAGTTTGGTTTTGTGATGCATTCGCATATTTGCTATTTTAACTAGTTAGTTTAGTTGGTTTTAGCTTAATTTCATTTATTATTACTAGAATAAACAAGCAATTTTGTGAGTTTTCTCTACATGCATTCATAAACCAAGAACTGGATGAAATTTGGCATACTTCATGCAAATGAATTAAGAGGTTTATAAACAAGTTGATTTGAATGATGTTCTTGAAATTCATTGCATAAGATGGCAAAACTTTGAGGAAGATTCTTTGGTTTATGTTAGGTGATGAAGAAAGAAAATGATGGAGAAAGAATTAGAGCAAAAAGGGTTGAAGATGCATCAATCTTGACAAGGATACAGAGTAAGGAAAGAAGCTTGAAACAGAGCAAGGAGAGAAGCTTGAAACAGAGCCACAAGATGAGGGTCGAGGGCGTTGCCAGGCAGGAAATGAACTGGTGTGTTCCCTGGCAACGCCCATAATAACGCCAAGACAAAAATGTTGGCAAAAGAAGTTCACTAGCACGTTGTTGGTGGAGTGTTTCTTGGCAACACCAGCAACAACGCTGGCCACTTCAAATTCACCCCTAGAGAAGGCTCGAAAGCATTGCCTAGTGAGAAATGAATTGGCGTGCTCATCAACAATGCCAGCAACAACGCTGGTCCCTGCAAGGTAGCTATGGAAAATGACCTTGGGCGTTGCCAACTTGAAATTGAATGTGTGTGTTCCTTGGCAACGCAAGGCTAAGAAATTGAGCCAAGGAGAGCTCGAAGGCGTTGTTGCCTTGAAGTTGAGGTGGCATGTTCATCAACAACGCCAGCAACAATGCCAAGACTAAGAAATTTGGGCCAGGGGAGGATTGGGCGTTGTCATGGGCGTGTTTGGCAATAACTTCAACAACAACTCCAACCAAGACAGCTTGACCTCACCTCTTTCATGGATGAATAACTTGAGTTACAGAAATCCAATTTCAGTGCTTCTAGTTGTGTTAGAAAGCTGACATTCAGAGCTTTCGAACAATATATAATAGTCCATAGTGAAGCATGAAATGGAAGCTCGAATCAGAGTCATCTTTAGGCCCTAAAAACAAGAAAATGAGGTTGAAATTTAAGGAAGCATGAATAGGCCAAGAAAGGGGGGTCGAACACGTTGCCAAGGCTAAAATGGCCTGGCGTGTTCCTTGGCAACTCCAGCAACAATGCCAGGCCAAAAAGTTTGGGCTTGAGGAGTTGTTGAGCGCGTTGTCATGGGCGTGTTTGGCAAAAACGCCCAACCAAGGCAGCCTTACCTTGCCCTCTTCAATGGAGCATAACTTGAGTTATGAAGATCCAAATGAGATGATTTTAGTTGCATTGGAAAGTAGATATCAAGAGCTTTCCAATGATATATAATAGTTCATATTGAAGCAAAGAATAGAAGCTCAAATTTCAGGCAACATTAAGCATAAAAAATGAAGAACAAGCAAGTGTTTGGCAACAACTTGGGCAACAACTTGGGCAACAATGCCCAAGCACCAAGTCCCACTCCCAAGAAAATGCCTTGCACGTTGCCAACGTGCACTAAGGCTGGCGTTATTGACAAACACGCCAGGCCATTGGGCCAGAGCAATGAAAATGAGTCATGTTTCCTCTGTTTGACAAGAATTCTTCCATGAAGCAAAATCAACAAGAGCAAGGCCCAAATTGCTAACCCAAAAAGAGAATTTCAAGGAGTTTTAGGAATAGTATAAATAGAGAATTGTTTTGTACTTGAAGGACTCTTAGACACTTTTCTTTTTACACTTAGATTTTTTTGTTTTCACTGCTTCTCAACCATCTTCTATTTTTTTGTTTTCTTTTGGTAATTTTGAATTTCAGTTTTTAAGAACTTCTTCTTCATTCTTCATTACTTTTCTCTACTGAATTTTAATGTTTACTTTTGCATTTATTGTTGAATTTAGAGCTATGATTCACTAAACCCCATTTTCATTAGGGGGAGGAGCTCTGCTCATTTGAATGGGTTGATAACTTTTCTTTTCCTTCTCAATTCAAGTGGTTCATCTAAGAGGAAACTCTTGTTCTTCACAGATTTCATCACCATCGAGAGAGGGATTGAATCTATATGAATTATGTGGTGAACTTGAGAAAGGAGCTACATAATTCAATTTAGAATTCATCCTTTCATGATTTCCTTTATCAATACACTTTGGGTTGGTATGTGAGATGTAACCTCCCTTAGTTGAGATTCTGGAAGTTGTGTGGCTTGGATTAGAAATTGAACTTCATCTCTTCTCATGAACAATTAGATCACAAATGTGGCAATTGGTTGTGTTGAGAGAAATTGAGTTACTAAGAGATTGGGACTCAATTACCCACAATTTGCCATGGATCTATACCCATGATTGAGAAGGAATTGATCAACATCAATTCATGAGAATTTGCATCTCTGATCCCTAATGATCTCTCCATCATTAATTCTCATCTCTTTTGTTCTTTAGTTCTTTGAATACCCATTACCCAATTCCCTTTTATCTTTTTGCAATTTATCATTCTTGTCATTTACATTCTGTTTATCTATTTCTTGCAATTTACTCTTCTGCTCTTTAAAATTCTGCAACCTTTACTTTTTTTCAATTTATTTTCCATGTCATTTAAGTTTCTTGAATTTTAAGTTTCAGTTATTTACTTTCATTGTTCTTCTTTATTCTAGTTCTTTAAATTCTTTGTCATTTAACTTTCTGCAATTACATTCAAAATATCAAATCTCATGAATTCAAAACCATGTTTGCTTGACTAAAATTACCATTTAACTAAAGTTGGTTAATCTACCAATCTCCGTGGGATCGACCTCACTCTTAGTGAATTTTATTACTTGATACGATCCGGTATACTTACCGGTTGCGCGTTAATAATTCTAATTTTTGCGTATCAGAACCTCCATGGGAATCTAGAGTTGTGGAAAATTTCGTCAAGGACGTTACAATTGATGCTAAGGAGGATAGTGCACAACCCCCAAAGCAGGTATTTTATGAAGAACTAGATGGAATAACCCAAGACGCAAGTTTCCTTAATGATGATAATCACAAGTCAAGTTCTCTTAGTAATGAACTTGCATCTGCAAGTGAATTCTTTGAGCTAGAAGAATCTTCCCCGAATGAATACGAAGATGATGTTGAGGTAGATTTCTCTCAACCTCCAACGTATGACTTAAGTGACGAGGAAGACATAGAAGACTTTGATCAGGACGCAGTTGCAGTTGAAGAATTTTGTAAGGAAGTGGAGGATTTCACAGAAAAATACAAGGGAGTAGAGCTTACAGAACCACTGGAAACACCTATCCTAAGGCCATTACCGCCCAATACAAGCTTCAAGTGGGTACAATCCTTAACCTTTATCCTTACTTTTCCACTTGAATATGGTTTGCTTGAAACAGATGGCCAGCTTAGAGCTCTCTACAGCTTTAAGAGTAAGAGGGAAATGGCTCGTACTCAGAGTTGGTGTGCAAGATTCAATAAGGTTCCACGCTTCAATTCGAAGTGCACGGATTGGTACCAAGTTCAATTGAATGGGTCTCGGAAGACGTTTGGTCATCTTGGTGAGAATACAATTTCTAAACCACCCGGATCAAAGAATATAGATCAAGACAAAGGCGGATTTAAATGCAAAGTTTGGGATCCTGGAATCTATTCTGACATTAGTCACCCCGGCAGCATGAGAACCTATTTAAAGCTACTCAACAGCTTTACATGCCTAGTTTGGGACCCCGGAGGCTGTTGGCATTCCAAACATTGGTGGAGATTTCTGGATGAATTTAAGCATAAGCCACCATAACAGGAAGCTCATCCAATGTCCAACTTAAGGACTTTAACTAAAAGTGCTAGGTGGGAGACAACCCACCATGGTATGGTCATTTCTTTTTTCAATTTTATTTCCTGTTGTTTGTTTTTATATTATATTATCTTCATTGAACCTGAATATTATTCATTAGCATTGCACACTGCATAATTGCATAATTTCATAAAAAAAAATGGCGCGACGCGGCCGCGTTGCTAACTCGTTCGCGTCAGTCGCGAAAAACACCTCCCACGCATCTGCGTCACTCACGCGAACGCGTGATCTGGAAATCGGCGTAAAAATCCAACGCCCAGAAATCTGGGCTAGAATCGTGCAGCTGGTGTGCGTTTAGCACAAAACGCCCCACGCGTTCGCGTCCCTGACGCGAACGCGTCACTTGCAAAATACCCATCCCACGCGAAAGCGTGAGCGACGCGTCCGCGTCGGATGGATAGCATGGCACCCTAAATGGAGACAGAGAGTTGCGCAGAAACGACGCTGGAATTGTGCGTTTAGCACAATTTTCTGCGACGCGGTCGCGTGCCTCACGCGACCGCGTCATTCATCTTTTACCCATTCCACGTGATTGCGTCAACCACGCGACCGCGTCAAACCCCATTCCGCCCTAATCACGCGATCGCATGCTCCACGCGTTCGCGTGCTCCACGCGTTCGCGTGCTCCACGCGTTTGCGTGGATTCAAAATCACTAACCCCCTATCACGCGAAACCCTACCCGTCGCACCCCCCATACCCCTCTTCTTCTTCCTCTCTTCTCTGCAACCCTCCCTCCTCCACCACCCAACCACCAACACCTCCAGCCACCACCATCGACCACCGCACCACCCCCACCACCATACCCCATCGCAGAAAACCACCCCCTCTCTCCTTCTCTTCTTTCTTTTCTCCCTCCACCACTCCCAACCTTCCCTCTCACCCACCGCCACCCTCCTCCGCCACTGCTCCCCCACCGTGGCCAGCCCCGACCACCCGCCGCCAGCGCCATCCCTCCCACCATCCCAACCCCTCACCTAACCTAACCTGCTTCACCACCGCGCTGCCCTGTTCCGCCACCGCGCCGCCGTGGCCCCTCCCAGTACCCCCACTTCGCCATCGCCATCTCTCTGATCTCTACCTTAGTTCATACACCTACCAGGTTCCGCCGAACGCCATTTTTCTTTCATTCGTAGTTAGTTGTATATTTTTCAGTTTATGTTCCAAATTAGGCTAGTTAGATATGCATTTTTGTAGTGGATTCTAGGTGGTTAGGTATTTAGGATGTGGTTAGTGGATTTAGGCCTGATAATTGCGCTGTACTTGTTGCTTGTTTTACATATTCTACAATTTTGGTCTAGCTGTGATATGAATACTGTTCATATTTTGTTCTTCACTGTTTCATGCTATTTTTTCATTGCTCTTTCATGTTCATATTACTTATGTGTATTTGCAGCTTTATTTTACGTTATATGAACTGTTCTGCTTGCTGTTTATTACCCGGGAACATCCAATTTTAGCCAAAATGCTGCCCAATTTTCTGCAAATTGTTTCCTTCTCATTCATGTGTTGGTTTTGGCAATTTTGAATTTTGCATTACTTAGCTTTTACCATACCAATTCATGAATGCACGGGCCAGCACTCTTATTCCTTTTGATTTCCTAGTTAATAAATTGCATTATTGATGATTAGATTTTAATTTTTTGCTACTCATGCATCTATATGATTATCATCGACAACCTGATTTCCTTGCTTGAATATCAGTTGACTGTTGCTCATAATTGTGAAATTCTTGTTACTTAGAAACTGATCATCATGCCACTTACTCTGACTTTCTTTTTACTAACTCACTGATTTCCACTTTCTAACCTTTTTCTCAATCCTAACCGATCTAACTTTCAAACTTCTCTTTTTGGTTTTAAACTATTTACTTTACCTTTTTAAATTAGGCATGATTATGGTTTTTCCTAATTAACATGAATTCTATTTATATTACATTTTGGATTGTGATTTTTCATCTCGGATTTCTAACTCAAATACAATCCATAATGCACATATACTTAACTTATTTCATTATTCTACTGCTCTTTTGCCACTATGTGCTTCTATTGTTATTATTCTATTTGCCTACTTGTTCTCCTGCTTTGTTCTTCATTTATATCCTGAAATTTTTGCTTTTCAGGATGTCTGACCCTCAACGAAAAGGAAAAGACAAGGCAACCACTGGTAAAAGAAAAAGAGGTGAATCCTCTATGTCTATCCTGGACATTATGCATGATGACTCCTGGCGGGAAAAGCACTTTACCCCGCAAGAGAAGGCTGACCAGCTCTTCACTGCCAATGATCCGGTAAAATTTGCAAACAGATACTGTGAGCTGACGTATCCAGTGTTTGCCACCTCCAGAAACCTATACCTGGAGAGAACTCTAAAAATTCCAGAAGAACTACAGTAGTACACCTCTGATCAGATCAAACACAGAGGTTGGTCCTTCTTGGAGAGAAACCTGACAGAGGTCAATGCTTCCTGGGTAAAAGAGTTTTACTGCAACTATTTCAAGACTTCCCTGGACGTAGTGCACCTCAGAGGGAAACAAATATTGGTAACTGAGGAAGCCATTGAGGATATTCTATAGCTTCAGCCTAAGTCAGATCAGCTTGACGGTTACCAAAAGGCTAAAGAGGATATGCGCTTTATGCGATTTGACTGGGATACTGTCAAGCAGAGGATAGCCCTTGATCCTACTGTCCCATGGGTCATGGGAAAGAACACAACAATGCCTAAGGGAATCAAGCTGATGTATCTGAATGATGAGGCTCGGCTCTGGCACCAGATCCTGAGCAACTTTGTTATGCCAAGTAGTCGTGAGACGGAGCTGTCTGCGGCTATGATCACCCTCCTCTGGTGTGTGATAGAGGGTAAGGACCTGTACCTTCCACGATTCATCCGGTATTACATGGCCAGGGTCCATGTCAGACGCACTCTCCCTTTCCCTTATCTGATTACCCAGCTCGGCCGTCGAGCTGACGTGCCTTGGGAGCTGGCTAATGAGAAGCCACCTGCTGCAGACTGCAAGAAGATCATTCTTCACAGCAGAAAGTTTCAGGCTTTAGGCCATAGACCTCCATTCCTTACTGCTTCCGGTGAGGCAGCCACATCTTCAGCTGCCCCTTCTTCTTCCACTACTGCACCAGCCCCACCCACTGCACCTCCACCTGCCTCAGAGCCTGTTTACCACCTCGTGCACCACTTATTTCAGCAGCTGGACCAGATGGAGCGCCGCAACTGGCGGCGATATGAGAGATCTGAGCGTCGCAACAAGCGATGCTATGAGCACCTCAAGTTGATGATCCGATCTGGCGGCGACATTCCCTCTGAGCCTGACACACCATCAGAGCCATCTGAGGAGGAGGCGAACGAGCATGAGGATGAGACACATGCACAGAGAGAGGCTGAGCAGGCAGGACTAGAGCAGGCTGTGCCACAGCAGAAGGAGCCTCACCAAATTCAGGCTGTAGACCCAGAGATCCCTCTCCAGTCAGCACCTCCACTGCAGCAGACAGATCCTCCTACCCTCATCCAGTCTGCAGATCTTCAGGCCACCACAGAGACACCCGCAGCCCATCCTTCCAGTGATGACACTCCTTCACACCCAGCTTGAGTGAGCATCGAGGACGATGCTATATTTTAAGTGTGGGGAGGTCGCCATCCCTGGCGTATCTTTTTGGTGAACCCCTTAGACTCTTTTTATCTTATTTTGTTTATTTTTCTGTATTTGTATCTTTATTTTTTATTTTTCAGTACTTATACATTGTTCTGTTGCTATATTTTTATTTTATTTCCGTATTTTGTACTTTAGTTCATATCTTAGCCATTTAGTTTAGTTTGCAATCCTAAACTTATTAATTATAGAATATGTGGATTAAATTAGTATAGTTTACCCTTTTAGCATATGATAAGTTTGGTTTAAATTGAAAATAAAAGGAAGTAAACTAGAGACTTTAGTAAATTAAAACAATCCACACACCTTGTATATATAGCATTATATGTTAGTTAGTTAACAACATTTCATCAAGGAACAACACTAGGATTTTAAGGGCCACCCTAAGATTTACATTTAGAATAATAGGAACTCTTAATTTTTACTTGCATGACATGTATAACTGATATATGATTTTTGAGATGGAGAACACACAGCCCTGTGAGTTTTGAGCTTAATTGTATGGTTGCATTCAAACCATAAATTTCATTCCTGTGTGTTTTACCCTTCTTTTTTTCATTCTGATGTTCTTTACTTTGTTTTAATCTATATATCCAATTATAGAATATAGATACATACTAAGAAATGATTGAGGCCATCATTTGAATTTTTCCTCATTTATCCCAAATTAGCCTAACTTGTGCATCACCCTTGTTAGCCCCCTTTGAGCTTTTTAATCCCCTCTTGTTCTATAAACCACATCACTAGCCTTAAGCAGAAAAACAAAATAATTATCCCAAGTTGAATCATTGATTAGCTTAAGATAGAAATTGTGTACAATTTAAGAATGGGTAATTTTATGGAAACATGGGATGATAGAAACAAAGTAGGAATTTAAAAAGAATAAGATGTTTCAAAAAAAAATTTTGGGAAGCATGCTCATGTGAAATCAAAACAATTGAATTACCATGTGCATTGATATAATATATATATATATATATATATATATTTTCCAGTATTTAAATAAGGGGATACAAAAATTTCCCAAATGCAAAAAAAAAAAAAAAGAGAATCAATGCACATGGGACAAAATTAAATTTAATACATGAGTTTGCAATACAAAAAGGGAAAATGTTGGGCAATTAGGTTAAGAAACTTTGATTTATAAAGTATGTATGTTAGGTGAGATCTTAGACTAATCAAGGATTCGCTTATTAGCTCACTTAGCCTTATACATTTGCCCTTACCTTGGCCCCATTACAACCTTGAATAAGGCCTCATGATTTTTGTATGTCTTTATTCCATATTTGTTGATTGGTTAGATGAAGAACACAGTTATAGAAATTAAGGATAGAAAAAGAATAGAGTGATTAACCCAATAAACACTTAGTGACTAGAGAGTAAACACGAAATCCAATGAGGGTTCAATAGCTCATCACCATATATCTCTGCTTAAATTGTTAATTGTCTTGCAAGTTTGTGAAATATTTTTACCCATCTCAATTGTAAAAGTGCTTTAACATTATCTAAGGTTTGACTATGCATATTTGATTCCTTGAGCATATGAATTAATTTAACTACATGTAAGCTTTATATACAAGTGAATAACAACTAGAATTGCATGATTCATTTAGGTAGTTGCATTTAGAGTAAATTGTATTGCATGAAATTCCACCACTTTACCTTACTCTTTATGTTGGATTTAGCATGAGGACATGCTATTGTTTAAGTGTGGGGAGGTTGATAAATCCATATTTTATGATATTTTTATGCTCAATTCGAGTGATTTATTCAATCCTTCACCCACTTATTCATGTGAAATTGCATGGTTTTACTTTCCCTTCCTTATTATGTGATATATGTGAAAAAACATGTTTTCTATGCTTTAAAAATAATTATTTTAATTACCTTTTATTACCATTCGATGCCGTGATTTGTGTGTTAAGTATTTTCAGATCTCCTAAGGCAGGAATCATTTAAAGGATGGAAAGGAAACATACAAAAGGGAAGGAAAGCACAAAATGGAGTTTTTGAAGAAACTGGCAGCGACGCGAATGCATGGACGACGCGGCTGCATGCCTAGCACGAAAAGGCAGTGACGCGAACGCGTGACTGACGCGGACGCGCGCCATGAGCAGAATGCAGATGACGCGTACGCATGACCAAAGCAAACGCGTGATAAGGAAGACTCCCAGATGACGCGACCGCGTGACCCACGTGGACACGTGATAGACGCCACGCACCAGAAACTGCAGAAAATGCTCCCAGCAATTTCTGAAACCCTTTTTGGCCTAGATCCAAGTACAGAAAGCACAGATTAGAGGTTATAAAATGGGGGAATGCATCCATTCATGAAGGCCTTCGATTATTCACTTTTCACATTTTAGATGTAATTTTTAGAGGGAGAGGTTCTCTCCTCTCTCTTAGGATTTAGGATTAGGATTCCTCTTAAAGGATTTAGGACTTTTATTATTTCAACTTACAATTTCTGCTCAATTACCAGGTTCAATGTTCCTTTTATTTATTTTCCCAATTTAATATATGAACTCTTCCATGTTACATTTGATATCTTTATTAGTGCAACTTGACTTATTTCAGAATTATTATTGCTTTCCTTTATTTATATAAATAATTTAGATTTTTCCCTTTTGGCTTTAATTAATCAATTGGAGACTCTTGAGTTATCAAACTCATCGTGATTGATAATTTTTATTTTTGCTAATTGAGTTGGATTCCAATAACTCTAGTCTTTCCTTAGGAATTGGCTAGGACCTGAGGATCAAACTAATTAGTCCACTTGACTTTCCTTTACTTTAGTGAAGGTTAACTAAGTGGGATTAAACTCAATTCTCATCACCATTAATAAGGATAACTAGGATAGGACTTCCGAATTTTCATACCTTGCCAAGAGTTTATTTTACAGTTATTTATTTATTTTACTTGTCATTTAAATTACTTGTTCCTTACCTTCAAAACCCCCAGTTTACAAAACTCATAACCAATAATAAGAACACCTCCCTGCAGTTCCTTGAGAAGACGACCAGAGGTTTAAATACTTCGGTTATCAATTTTAAAGGGGTTTGTTACTTGTGACAACCAAAATGTTTGTACGAAAGGATTTTCTGTTGGTTTAGAAGCTATACTTACAATGCGATCATATTCTTATATTTCTTTACCGATAGAAAATCCGATCGTCACTTGCACCATTGGTAATATGACCATAAAAAAGGCACTATATGACTTAGGAGCAAGCATCAATCTAATTCCCTATTCTATGATGAGAAGGCTATGCATAGAGGAAGTAAAGCCCACACAAATGTCACTAGAGCTCGTGGATAAATCATTGGTATTTCTCAGAAGAGTGATTGAAAATCTCCTTGTCCAAGTAGGGACATTCATATTCCTAGCAGACTTTGTGATCCTGTATCTAGGAGAAGAAGGGAGTGACTCTATCATCTTGGGAAGACCCTTTTTGGTCACAGCAAGAGCCATCATAGATGTTGAACAAGGAGAGCTGACCCTAAGGGCACATGATGAAAGCATTACTCTGAATGTCTTTCCAAAAGCACAGCATAATGATGAAAAGGAAAGATGCATGGAGGTTGACAAAGGAGACTTGCAGTGGAAGGAAGAAACCAACAAGACACTCATTAATTCTCTTCCAGAGCAGGAGACAAGCAGCAAAGCATGACAAAAGGAGAATGAGACTCTAAAGAATGATGAGAGAAAGCAATAAGGAAGTGAAGTGTTAGCCACTAAGAAGACAGATTCCAAAACACAGCCCACTGTCAAAGGAGAAGAATCACCAAAAAAGGGAAGAAAATCAAGAAAAAGGGTCCAAAAGGGTGGAAAAATAAAAAGATCCCAACTGAAGGATTTTCAAAGGGTGATAAAGTGCAACTAATTTACCAGTATTTAGGGACAAATCAATAATCTAATGATTACTACACTATCAACAGGATACTCTCACTGGAGCATGCAGAGATTGAACATCAAGGCACTGGAAGGAAGCTTATTGTGAGAGGAGACAAGCTGAGACATCACAATCATCAACCACCCTAATGAGGGTCCAATGTCAAGCTAGTGATAATAAAAGAGTGCTCCATGGGAGGCAACCCATGATTTAATATTCTTGCTTTGGTTTTAATTTCAATAATCAAGGGTCCTTCTAGCATGAATTTGAATTCTCATGAGTATATTTGATAATCGCATACATTGTCTTGAAGCATATGCTAGACTTCTAAGTTTGGTGTGCCTGAAAGCACTCCAAAATAGCTGCTCAAGCTTTCTTAGGATATATGCTTACTCATTTTGATGAAGTGTATAGCTAAACATTAAGTTTGGTGTTTACATATGGAGAGAATTTCAGAAAAATCATTTTTGTTCATAGAATCAAATTTATGAATAGATAGATCATACATTGCTTCATATTTTTTTTCAGCCTACGGTATCATATTAAGAAATAAAATGTTCTTTATAATGAGTGTGCCAATTGTGGTAGATACTCATTGAGTTTTACATGGATCCCTTAACAGAGAACAAGTTTGGTGTCCACCAAATCTTTGTTCAAAATCTAAGGAGCATGATTGGTCATTTAAATAAGGAACATGTAGAATTATCTTTCTTTGTTACTCATCACCACACCACCGTACCAAAATTTATTCCAATGCTTACCATTGCGTTGACTTCATTTTGTAGGACAAGGAAGATTGAGAAGGAGACAAACAAGGGAAGCAAGCATGGTCATGACAAGGCAAAAATGAAGGTCACATGTGCTTAGAGAAGCGTGCTCTCTTGGGAAACAAAATCTGCATGCTTTGAGCTTCCCACAATATTTTGCTCAATCTTCACCCTTCATTTGCCTAACCGGAAAGATTTCCTCACTTGTGGTTTTGTTCAAAGATTCATGCTTTTATAAATGGGTGGTGACACTTCCTAGCTCACATATCCCTTCTCTCCCCATACAAGACTTCCTCATCTATTTGCTTTTGTTTCACTTACACCTTTACCCCAAACATGATACAGCAGCCCCTTTTTTTCCCAAAGACAACACAAAATATCCAACATTAACTTACCTCCCATATCCTTTCATAACAAGACTGAAGCCTACCACTTCTCTTCTTCTTTCTTTCCTTTTAATTCATGGCTTCTTCAAGTTCTAGAAGAAGGAAAGGCAAGGAGACAATGGTGGCCAAACCATCAACCTATGATACAAAGAGATTTAAGTCTCAGTTTCATGAATCAAGGTATCATAGGCTCATGGAGTCAAAGCATGTCATTCCAAAAATGGGCTTTAGACTGAGGGGTGGAGAGTATCCTGTCATGAGAAGAATTACCACGGAAAGGAGGTGGGAACTTCTGTGCAAGCCTCTCACAAACATCAGTGCAGTCATGATAAGAGAATTCTATGCAAATTCTGTGAAGATAAGCAAGGACAGCCCCCCTTATAAGAGCTATGTCAGGGGTGTTGAGGTAGATTTTAGTCCACCAACAGTCATGAGGGCCCTACAGTTGAGAGTAATAACCTATGGAGAGCTTAGCTTTGAGGAAAGATTAGAGGGTGAGAATGACCCTAACGAGATATTACATGGGTTATGCTTTGAAGACAGAGACTGGAAAAGGGACTCAAAGGGAGCTCCAAGCCATTTGAACAGAATAGACCTCATACCTGAGGCCAAAGGGTTGTATGAGATGGTAAGGAGGTCTATACTCCCTACTGGAAACACCTCAGAAGTCACAATCAAGCGAGCCATCCTGACATATTGCATCTTAAAGGGAGGAGAAATCAACCTTTCACAGCTCATAGCAGACAGCATTCAGGAGATGGCTGAGAATACAAGCAAATCAAGTAGGCTTGGTCACCCAAGCACTATTATAAGGCTGTACAATAGGGCTGGGGTGCTCTTTGAAGATGAAGATACAGAGAAGGTAAAAGGAGGCAGGGAAATAACTAGGCGACTAATTGAAGGTGCCACTGATGATGACAACCAAGAGGAAGGAAGAGCTCAAGGAAGAAGAAGAAGAGTACAAGTGGAGGAAGAGCAAGCTCCTAGTGCAATGGACATGAGCCAATTGCAAAGAGCCATTGATGAAATATTTCAGCAACATATGAGAGCACAGGAGCAGTATTTGAGGCAACAAGAGCTATACTTGCAACAACAGGAGCGGTATCTGAAAGATCGAGAGCAACAAGAGAACTGGCAGTGCCAAATGATGGAACGGCAACAGACATGGCAGCAACAAATGATGGCTCAACAACAAGAATTTCAAACAAAGATTCTTGATGGGCAAAGGGAACAATCAGCAAAATTTCGAAAGTCACATGAAGGATTGTTTCTAAGGCAAGCCAAATATGGGGAATACACTCAAAATTTATATCAGTGGAAGAACATATATCATACCATTGGAGAGCATAGGCACTATGATAGAATGGAGTATGATATAGACACCCAATTAAAGTTGGATTACTTGGTCCACAGCAAGCCAGCATTGAAACCACAGATCAAGCCATTTGAGCAATGTCAAGAGCTAGTAGACCAGTAGAGAGTAAAAACCCAGAAACATATAGCACACATGTAGCATGGGTTGGAGAAAGCTGGACTCTCAGGTTTTATAGACCCCATCTGGGATCGACGATGCCCTGTTGAAGAACCTCAGGATGCAACCAAGTAGAGGAAGAAGAAAGGAGAATCAAGCAGGAGCAAGGAACATGACAACTAGGAGGTGGTGGATTTTCTTTCATGTTTCCCTTTTAAAATTAAATAAGGAAGATGTATATCTGAAACATAAGATGCCTCCAAATGCTTTATGCTTTACACTTTCATGTTCTGAGTAGTTTTCTTACAAGTGATCTGCATTGTGCTTGTTGTTAATCATTTGCTTAAATTCTATTTTGTTTCCCTTCTGTATAAATAAAAGAAAAATGTTTGATTTAGAAAAGTGATTGTCCAATGTTGTAGAAATTAGAATAAAATTCAGTGATGGTACTTGTTTGATTTAATGATTAGCTAAATAATAAAAGCTGCATAATAAGATATTCCTTGAAGTGTGAATTAGGTTGCTGTCATAAAGCCTTTTATCAATGAATGTCCCTTGAGAATGAAGCAAAATAAGAAGAAAAAGAAAGAAAAAAGCGAAAAATGGGCAAAGAAACAAACAATAAGGCTAGACACCAATAGCTTTGACCCTAGGACATATGCCTGTGATGTTTTTGTACTAGTATATGCTTGGACAAGTAGGTTCTGAGGAGTATTTCAAAACTTGACCACTTGGAACAACTGATCTGGGATTTCCAACCAAAAGTCCACTATCAAGAGCAACCTTGTTACAAAGCATTTAGTAATCCAAAGAGATGCTGGGCATCAATGTTCCTACAAAGAAATTGTGAGCCATGTATCTGTGGTGAAAAAATGTTGAGCAAAATTTAGCCAAAAGGCTGATGCAACATTTGCCACCAAGCCCTCATTAAAGAATAAGCTTTCTAAGCAAAGGAAAGAAAGAAAAAGCTAAGAGGGATCAATCAAAAGCAAGGAATTATAGCAGTAACTCTAGTGAACATTTGAGGAAACATTTCTTATCTATCAGCAAAGAATAATGGAGCTACATTTGCCTGCATAAAACTCCGTGAACCAAGTTCAATTATCTGCTAAATAAGGACATGCATACTTATCTGTTTCATTTTATTTTCTCTTATGTTGAGTGCTTGCTTGGGGACAAGCAAGATTTAAGTTTGGTATTGTGATGACAAGTCATCTTAAGCTAGCTTTTCAAGCATTTTCACTTGTTTCATTAGGTTTTATGCACTTTCTTGCATTATAAGTAAGTGATGTGGAGTGGATTTGCATAGTTATGTTGAATCAATCAACCAACATTTAATTGACACAAAATCATAAGGTTTAAGCTAGAACTAGTTGGTTTGAGAGAACAAACGGAGCGCTACAAAGAAAGCAATAGCGCTCCGTTAGCTTTATTAACTTTTTCGTGGGCTCCCCATGAAGAAAGCTAGGCACGATATCAAGAAATGGGGCTGCCAGGAATCGAACCATGCACCAAGGCAAGCAAAGAAGGGCGCTACATGAACTTAGTTCACTAAGCGCTATGGTTCATGAGGAAATTAGCAAAAGGTGGCTTCACCAAAGTTCGAAGAGGGAGCCTCACCTTGCGCACAAAAGGCGCTACGTGAACTTAGTTCACTGAGAGCTATGCTTAACAAGAAAAGGGGCAGCCACCAAGGCTTGAAGTGGAGTCTCACTTAAAGCATGAAGCGCTACGTTACTTTCACCAACTGAGCGCTATACAATTGAAGCTTGGCACAAGGAAATTAGTTCAAAATGGCTTCACCAGGGTTCGAAGTGAAGACCAACTCAAAGGCAAAGGACTTCTACGTTCAATTCACCAACGTAGCGCCATGAAGGAGGCTTGGTTCGAAGGATATGAACAAGGCCATTCAGCGCTATGTTATTTGAGTTAACCGAGCGCTTCCCTGGGATGTGGCCTTGGTTGAATTTTCAATTAAAAACCAATTTGGATCCAATTCTTCACCAAATGGAAAAGCCCACTCCAAAGTCTGAAGATCAAAAATAGAAAGTGTATAAATAGGAGTTAGTTTGATTTGTAGAGGACCTGCTTTTTATTTTTTAGTTTTACCTCTTGCTCACTTTTACATTTTTACCTTTTAGCTCAATTTTAGCTTTCAATTTTGAAATTGGAAATTTGGATCTGAGTTCTTCTTTCTCCATTTTCATTCTGCAACTTCTGCTATCTGTTCTTGGAATTTGAATTGAGATTGAAGAGCTTCATTGATTCTAAGTTTGAGAATCATCTTTTACCTCTCTTCTCAATTGTTCTAAGAATTGGATTTGAATTTAGTTTTCTGTCTTCATTCTCTTGCTTTAGCATCTTCTACTTTCTGTTTTGAGTTTTGGATTGAGATTGAAGAAATTCTCTTTCAATTCTTCATCTGAAATTCATCTTTGTTTTCTTTCTGCACAATTCTAAGAATTGAGGAATTGGATCTGAGTTTTATTTGCTGTTTCATTTACATTTCTTCTGCAAATACTTTTCTGCTTGATCAAGAGAGCGATTGAGATCTAGATCTGCTTTCTAATCTCATATCTCTTCTTCGATCTTCAGTTTCTCTTTTAGATTTCTCAACTGAGCTAAGTTACTTTCTGTTTTGTTCTTCAAGCAATTTTACCTTTCTGTTTAGATTTTCTGCAACTTATTTCGTCTTCTACTTCTCTGATTAATTTCTCTTTACATTCTATTGTTGAATTATGAATCCCAGCTCCCACATCCCTTTACTATTCAAGCAATTTACATTTCTTGCATTCTACGCTTCAGCTATTTACATTTCTTGTAATCTAAGTTTCAGTCATTTACATTACTTGCACTTTAAGTTTCAGCTCTTTTATTTTCTTGCACTTTAAGTTTCATGCAATTTACTCTTCTGCACTTTACTTTTCTGTCAATTTCCCCTCTCCCTTTTATTTTAATGCAATTTATCTTTTGCTATTCAAGTTTCACTCAAATCATCAACTATTTGCTTAAATAAATTCATCACCTAACTAAAATTGCTCAATCCATCAATCCCTGTAGGATCGACCTCACTCATGTGAGTAATTACTACTTGATGCGACCTGGTACACTTGCTATTGAGTTTTGTGTTGGAATCCGATTTCCACACATCAGGTTGCGAATGGTGTCACTTGGTAGTGCATTAGGTGCTCTTTCAGCCACTGCTTGCTTGGACAACTGGCCAATCTGCCTTTCCAAATTCCTCATTGAAGCTTCATGGTTCTTGTTGGCCAATTCTTGATGCTTGATCATTTTTTCCATCAATATCTCCAAGTTGGAAATCCTTTGAGATTCTTGGGGTGTTTGTGGTTGATTATGGGGTGCTGAGGGTGGATGATAGTTATTTTGGGTGTTGGATGGGTTGTTGGGTGGATAGTAGTTGGGTTGGGGTTGATTGTTTTGTGGTTTTCTGTATGAATTTTGGTTAGTGTTTTGATGGTTATGATGGTTTATGTTTCTGAAGTTGTTTTGGTTTGAGTTTCTTTGCCAAGGCTGCGGGTTTTGACTCTCTCTCCATTTTAGATTGGGATGGTTTCTCCAAGATGAGTTGTAAGTGTCTCCATGGAAGTCATTTGATCCAGAACTTAGGTTGTGCATGTACTGCACTTGTTCAGGCTGCTGCTCCTCATAACTTTCCTCCTGCTGTCCCCACACCACTGATGGTTGGTTAGTTGTGCTCACTGCTGCAAGTTGCAATCCATCCATCCTCTTTGACAATGTTTTAATTTGTTGTTGGAGCTACTGGTGCATGAGTTTGTTTTGAGCCAATATGGTATCAACTCCTTCAAGCTCAAATACACCTTTCTTTGGAGCTGCTTGCCTTTCAGGGGAATAGAAATACTCATTGTTGGCAACCATATCTATGAGATCATGTGCCTCTTGATCAGTTTTCATCATTTACAAAGATCCTCCTGATGAATAATCCAAAGCTTTTCTTGAAGGTAAGGACAAGCCTTCATTGAAATTCTGCAACTCCACCCATTCAGTGAACATTCCTTCTGGGCATCTTCTGATTAGAGCTTTATACCTCTCTCAAGCTTCATACAATGACTCTCTTTCTTACTGTCTGAAGGTTTGTACATCAGTTTTTAGCTTGATGACTCTTTGAGGTAAATAGAATTTTGCTAGAAATTTGCTAACCAAATCATCCTAGCTGGTAATGCTCTCCTTATGGAAGGTTTCTAACCAATGTGTGGCTTTGTCTCTCAGTGAAAATGGGAATAAAATAAGCTTATAGATGTCAGGGTTGACTCCATTAGTTTTGACAGTGTCACAGATTCTCAAAAATACAGAGAGGTGTTGGTTTGGATCTTTAGCAGCACTTCCTCCATATTGACAATTGTTTTGAACCAGGGTAATCAATTGAGGCTTGAGTTCGAAGTTATTGGCATTGACATTGGGGGTTAGGATGCTACTCCCACAATTCCTTGGGTTGGGGATAGTGTATGTAGCTGACACTCTTCTCTGAGGCTGGCCATTGTTGTTGGCCACACCATCAATGTGATTTGGGATGTTATCCTCCATCACTTGATCCTCTCCTTCTGATTCTGCTTCACCAATAATCCATTTTCCTATTGCTTTTCTTCTTAGTCTTCGGAGGGTTCTCTCATCAAGGTTACAAGAGGTGAAGACCTCTCTCTTTGCTTCTGTCATACACACAAAACCAGAAACCACAAAGAATCCACTCTATTGCTAGAGTTACATTAAGGTTAGCTTAAACAAAAATTCAAACAGTTAGTGTGCTTAGTAAAAATAAAAAGAAAATGCTTAATCTAGATTATCACCTTACTTAATCATTGTCAATCTAAATCAATCTCCGGCAACGGTGCTAAAAACTTGATGAGGGGAAAACGATTCCACACAAACTCACCGGCAAGTGTACCGGGTCGCTTCAAGTAGTAATAACTCACAAGAGTGAGGTCGATCCCACAGGGATTGATGGATTGAGCAACTTTAGTTAGGTGATGAATTTAGTTAAGCGAATATTTGATGATTTGAGTGATTTTGATTAGCAGAAGCAAAATTGCAAGAAGATAAAAGTGCAGAAGGTAAATTGGGCAGAAAGGTAAAGTGTAGAAGTGGTAAATTGTAGAAACTTGAAGTGCAAGAAAGTAAAAGAGCTGAAACTTAAATTGCAAGAAAAGTAAATTGCATAAACTTAAAGTGCAAGAAATGTAAATTGCTGAGAAATGTAAATTGCTTGAAGAAAAAAGGGATTTGGGTGTTGGGATTCAGATTTAACTAGAAGATATCAACTAAAGTAAATCAGAGAGCTATGAGATGAAGAGATTCAGCTCAAAAGCAAAATAGAAATGGAAAATTGCTTGAAGAAACAAACAGCAAGAAAACTTAGCTTGATTGTGAAATTCTAAAAGAGAAATTGAAGATCGAAAAAGAGCAATGACATCAGAAAGCAGATCTAGATCTCAATCACTCTCTTGACCAATCAGAAAAGAAATTGCAGAAGAAATGAAAATAAAAACAGCAAAGGAAATTTAAATCCAACTCTCCAATTCTCAGAACTATATGAAAGAAAAGTAAAGATGATTCTCAGATCAAGAAATTTAATGGAATTCTTTAATCTCAATTCAAAACCCAAAATAGAAAGTAGAAGTTACAGAAGAAAGAAAATGAAAAAAGAAAGCAAATTAGATCTAATCCCAATTCCCAAATTCAAATTGAAAACTAAAGTGAAAAACTAAAAATGAGCAAAAGGTCTTTTTTCAAATCAAATCTACTATTTATACACTTTCTATTTTAGTCACTAAGCATTTGGAATGGGCTTTTGGCTTTGGTCTTGAAGGAACAATGGATCCGGATGGCACTTAATTGAAAATGGATCAGGGGTGGTGCATGCTCTAGTGGAGTGCTCCGTTTCATTAGTGAACGTTGCGTTCACTTGTCTTGTGTGCCTTGTCACGTGTTGAGCAGCTCCAGTGTAGTGCTCCGTGACTGAAAATGAACACTGCGTTCATTCCTTTTGGGCGTGCCATTTTGGTAGGCATGCTATCTCCACTACCTTTCACTATTTAGAACGCCACGCTCCATCTTTGAGCGCTACATTCCTTTGTTTCCTTGGGCGCGCCTTGCTTTCCTTTGCCAAGAGCACGAAAAAGTTCACAAAAGTGAACGTGGCGTTCACTTTAGTGAACATGGCTCTTGTTGCGCCTTGGTGCTTCAATTGTTGCCTTGCCTAGCGTTCATTCCTTCAAACGCTACGCTCCCTTGGTTAAGCACTCCCTTGTAGCGTTCCCTTGGTTGAGCGCTCGCTTTGCTTCCTTGCCTTGTCTCACACAAAAGTTCACAAAAGTGAACGCTACGTTTACTTCAATGAACGCTAGCTGTTTCTTGTGTTTCGCCTTGGTGCGCACCATCCCCTTCATGGGCGTTCACTTATTGAACGCTACGTTCATTCATTGAATGCTATCCTTTATTTCTCCTTTCTTCACCTACAGGCAATCAAACAAACAATCAAAGTATCACCAAATTCACAAGATCTTTGCATCATTTATGAAATCAATTAATTCTACCATAAAATCTATGATTTTGTGTAAAATGAATGATGTTTGATTGATTCAACATAATCATGAAAATCCACTCCAATTACTTACATATTGTGCAAGAAAGTGCATAAAACCTAATGAAACTAATAAAAAATGCTTGTAAAACTAGCCTAAGATGACTTGTCATCAGCCCACTATAGACTATTAGATATCATTGGAAAGCTCTGGATCTCAGCTTTCCAACACCACTAAAAGCATGTCATTTGGACTTCTCTAGGCCAGGTTATGATCTTTTGAAGGTGAAGAGGTCAGTCTGGCAGGCTTGCTGGAATTTTGTCCCAGCGTGCCACATCCAAGTTTTTGGCATGCCACGCTGAGTACACAATGCTTGAAAGAATTGCAATTTTTACCCTCAAAGATAGTGTCCACTATAGAGTGTTATATATGGTTGGAAAGCTCTGGAAGTCTAATTTCCAATGGCACTAAGATCACCTCATTTGGAGCTTTTTAGCTCGAGTTATTCTCATTTGAGTGTAAAGAGGTCAGGGTTGCAAATCTTCTTTGCCTCTCTTTGAGTTTGTCTCCAACTCTTTTGCCACATTGAGAGTGTGCTTCCTCTATTAGTGATTTTATTGCTTCTTTTTCTATTATTTCCTACAAAATTCAACACAAATCCATTTCAAAATAATGTACAATAATATTTATCATTTAGTTCATGAAACTGCATTGAAACAATGAATATGTGCTCTTTTAATGGTCCTTTCGCATAGGTAAAAAGGGTAAATGATGCAAGTCATCATCCTCCTCTGCCGTACCCTCAAAGGTTGCAAAGAGAACTCAAGGACCAACAATTTCCCAAGTTTCTTGAAATTTTAAGAAGCTAGAAATCAACATTCTCCTTCCTGAAGCTCTAGAACAAATGCTATTGTATGCAAAATTCCTCAAAGAGCTCATAAATAAGAAGAGAAGCTGGAATGAGAAAGAGACAGTGGTCTTAACCCAAGAGTGCAGTGTAGTAATCCAAAAAGGCCTCCTGATGCTCGGTCTCTCGTACGGTATAGAATTTCCTCAAATGAATGAATTCTCGTTGCAAGTATAGTTCTATACCGACAAAGAATCCTCACATGCAAAAATTTTGGTTGTCACAAGTACAAACCCGAATGAAAATTAACTAAAGTATTTATACTCCGGGTCGTCTCACAAGGAATTGCAATGAAATGGTCAATCATTGGCTATGAATGACAATGGGTTTGGTTGATAAAAGGGGCAATAAAATAAATGACAAGAAAAGTAAAGAGAGCAATTAAAGGAAGCAGTTAATAAAGAGAGACATTCATGGCATGGTTGAGATCATAGGCGTTCTATCCTAGTCATTAATCATAACAATACTTAACAAGAATTTATCTTATTTCGTCATCCCCAATGTTAGAAGAAGGTGTAAGTTATCATCCATTAGAGAAAGTCAAACAAGACTAGTTAATCTCAAGTCAAAAATCCTAATCAACTCACTAATTGAATTAGCAAGAGATTATAGTCGTTGAAAATGATATTAACTAACAACTCTAGATCACCAATCTAAATTGGGTATTAATGACTCAAGTTTTCCCAATTACTCTTCCCAAGCCAAGAATGCTCAAAATCTACTCTAAAGCCCAACCAAGTATTTTGTCAAACACTTGGTGGGTACAAATGGAAAGCATGGTAAAAGTGCAAGAATAATAAATCTACCAACTACCAATTGCAAGAAAAGTAAATTCACAACTCAAATCAACAATTAAAAGAACATCAAATATAAATTTCATAAAAGAGATCCAAATTCATCAAGAGTTCATCATCACAAAAAAGAGCAAAAAGGAAAATTAACACTACAACTAAGAGAATCAAGATGTGGAAACAAGAAATTGTGAAGGGAACAAAATGAAATCAAGTAATTAACTCAAAATCTACAAGAGATTAACCTAATCCTAACCTAATTCTAGAGAGAAGAGGGAACTTCTCTCTCTAGAAAACTAACTAAAGGCTCATGTTGACTAACTAGGTGCTCCCTCCTTTGCTTAGGCTTCAATTCTGCATGAAATACCCTCAGAAACAAGTTGGATTTGGGCCTGGGCAGCTCAGAAATCGCCCCCCAGCGTTTTGCCTTTAAGTGGGTCACGTGCGAGTATCGACGCGTACGAGCCATGTGCGCGTGCGCGTCGCTTGGCCTTTTTTCTCATCCACGCGTACACGCCATGTACGCGTACGCGTCGCCATGCGATGCCATTTCTGCGTGCGCGTGCCTTCTACGCTTGCGCGTCCATTGAAGTATTCCCAATCTTTGTTTCTTCATGCATTCTCTACTTTGCATGCTTTTCTCTTCAATTCTTCCATCCATTACTTGCCTTATGAACCTGAAATCACTCAACAAACACATCAAGGCATCGAATGGAATTAAAGTGAATTAAAATCACTAAATTAAGGGCCTAAAAAGCATGTTTTTACACTTAAGCACGATTTAAGGGAGAATTACAAAACCATGCTATTTCATTGAATAAATGTTGGAAAAACGTGATAAAATCCCCTAAAATAAGCACAAGATAAACCACAAAATCGGGGTTTATCAAACCTCCCCACACTTAAACCAAGCATGTCCTCATGCTAAAATCAAGAAAAAAGCAAAGGGGTATCAACATTTATTCAATGCAAATTAACTAAATGTAACCTATCTATATGCAATCTATCTAAATGAATGCATTTGCTTGGTCAAAATAAATCAATTTCCAAGAAATACACATACAAGTACAAGGGCTAAGGCAATAGTAACCAATCAAACCCACAATTGAATTGAAGGATTGAAAGACTTTTCAAACTTGCAAGAAAGGATGATCATGGGTGGAAACTTGTAATTGAGCGATCGAACCCTCACTGGATGTGTATCCGCTCTAGGCACTCAAGTGTATGGGGTTAATTCACTCAATTCTCCCCTAATCATGCTTTCCAAGATTTGTTTTTCATCTAACAATCAACAGTTACTTCATGCATGTACACAATCATCATAAGGACTTTTCCATAGGTTGTAATGGGGTTAGGGTCAAGGTAAGGATGCATATGGACAAGTGGACTAGGAGTTTGAATCTTTGATTAACTTAAACTTCCCACCTAACCTATGACAACCTATACAATTCTAAACAAACCTAACTACCCATTCTTCACTTTTCACACACATTCATGTATTCTCTTTTTGATCACCACCCATATGCATTGACTTTTATCGAACTTTGAACTTTGGGGCATTTTATCCCCTTTTTATTGCAAAAAAAAAATTTGTTTTTGTTTTTTTTTTTTTTTTAAGGTATATATGAAAGTACCAATGCATATGGTTTTCATATTTAATGCATGAGTATGCACCCAATTCCCGAATTTTCATCATAAACACCAACACACTTTTATCTCTACCCGATATTCCCAACTCTCCCAAATCGAACGATGAACACTCTCACTAGCCTAAGCTAATCAAAGATCCAAATTAAGGACATTTATTATTATTCAGTTAGGCTTGTAATGTGCTAGCATTAAGAACAAATGGGTTAAGCATAGGCTCAAAATTGGCTAACAATGGAAGATAAAAGGTAGGCTATTTGGGTAAGTGAGCTATTTGAACAATGGCCTCAATCATATAAATGCATGTATACACAAGATAATGGACATAAATAATCAAACAAATCAAAGATTACACTCATAGGAAGAGAATAATGCACACAAGAATAGAAGTAGGTGGTTATATATGATGTAACCACACAATTAAGGCTCAAAACTCACAAGCTTGTGTTCTTGGCTCAGAAATCATGTTCCACAATATGTAACTCAAGCAGGTCATAAAAAAAATTTCAATCAATTGGGGTGGTGCCCTCAAAATGAATTTCTTGGAAAATTTCATCATATTGACTAAGCTTATTCTAATACAATGTTGTGATCTAGAAAATTTAAAAATTTCTTTAATTTACCACCTTTTTAATCAAAACACATTTTTTATACAAGAAGGGTCAACTAGGTTTCAACAATCCAAAATACTTTTACCAATCACAACCAAAAGCTAAAACAAGCTAAAATAACTATATAAAGCAAAAGTGCATATATAAAGCGAAAGTGTAAAATCCACAATCTAAACAAAAGTATCCACAATCCACAATACTAATATATACAATGATCCAAAAGGTGCAAAATAAAGCGAAATAACATAGGCTAGAAGATAGTGTCCGAAAATGTTCACCGAATTCACCGACGGCGACGACAGTGACCTCCCCACACTTAAGATGAAGCATCATCCTCGATGCTAGTGATCGGGCTCATGGTGAGGGTCAACAGTCGCCTCTGGTTCTGGCTAGTGCTCAGTCTGGGGTACTGGCTCCTCGGGAGGCTGCTGAGTATCCTGAGTATCCTGCGTTTGCGGCGATGCCTCCTGCTGAACCAGCTCCTCAACGTGCTCTTCCTCGTGATCCTCCTCATCGGATGCAGAAGAGTCGGAGAGAGGGGGTAGCTGAATGCCCTATGAGACAAACACCTGGTCAATGCGATCGAGACGTCGCATGATACGACGCTCGCTACGCTCCATGAAGCGAAACAGGCGCTGAACCAGAAGGTAGGTCGGCTCGGGTGCGGGTGGTAGTGGCAAAGGTGCTACTGCTGCTGAAGAAGAGTAGCGTCTTGCTGCTGCTGTAGATATTAAAGGTCTAGCTGCCTCTACTGCTGCTCTAGCTCGAGAGCGGCGCCTTGGTGAGGGCTTCTCGTGCACCCACGTACCCCACGGAATAGTAACCTCTTTGTCGTCGTCTTCTTGGGGTGGTGGTGTCACGTCATCGTCCCTCCCTGGGGCATCGGCTAACTCAATCATCCTGGTGACCAATGTGGAAAATGGTAGCAGGCCACGGATGTGTGCTCGCCACATGCTTTGCCTGATCAAACGGGGGAAGTATACCTCCTTTCCCTCCATAACACAGCCAATCAGAAGAAGTATATCCATCAGAATCTCGGAAAAATGGGTAGTAGGCAGGACATAGTGGGCAAATATCTGCTGCCAGGTCCTAGCCTCTCTAGAAAAATAAGTAAATAACATCCCCTTGGGCCTCTTGTTGCCAGAGTCCATTACCCAAGGGGAGTCCAGTGTGGCAATGACGCACTTCAGTGCCTCATAATTAAAGGTCATGCAGTGTATAGCTATTTTTGCCTGCTGATAGGCACATGTGTCACCAGTTTGAAGTCGGCAATGCAATACATCCCCAATGACAGTTTCAGTAACTAAGATTTATCCACCTCGTAGGTGGACTGAATCAAGAGGCGCGCGAAAGAAGTTACAGTAAAACTCCTTGAACCACGAAGTGTTTATCCTTCCCAAATCCCTATCAACAAAGTCCAAGCCCAATTCCTGAATACGGGTATTGATGGCGCGTCTCACGTCGTTGGGAAGGGCCAATTTCTTTTCAATGTTCAGATTCGTCTTCCGATATTTAGGGAAGCGAAGCTCACAGTAAAGATTTGGAAACTTGGCTGTGTTAGTGGGCGGTAGCTGCTGATTCTCTTTGTCCACATCATTAAGCAGATTCTTGGCATAGTTGGTATAAGGGGAGGGGGTAGAGGCTTGAGAGTGCTTTCTCTTCTTTGAGGTAGTAGCCTTGGCTTTTTCTCTATCCGATATCATGAGAAACAGATAAGATATAAGCAAGCAACTAGCCAAGTAGATGTATAGCACGCAAAGTATGCCATATTCATAATGTGAGTGAAGAAAAGAGAATTCTTGGAATGCGAGCGACAAAATTCAGAATTCAAACCAAGTCACAAACCAAGAATTCAAACCACATTTGCACAATGCTTGTTCATTAAGCCTAAGAGACATCATCTCTAAAAGAATGATTAAAGGAGTTAGGTTGAAAACAAAAAGAAGAAATCAGTTGGTTAATCAAGTTAGAGTTAGAAACTCGTTCAAGAATTAGTGATATGACGGTTATTGGCTCAATTAAAAGAAGTACATGGAAGCTAAGCATACTCACATCCATGAAAAAGATGCATCATTGATGATGAAATATGAAAATTTTGCACAAAAGCATATATATGGGAAGCAAATCATTAATCAATGTCATGGTCACAAAGTTTTGCAATAGTTGGTATTGAAAGAATGGAGTATGCACTAATGTAACCAAGAGCACTCGAAAACAGTTTTGAATCAAAAAGGGTTATACTAATGAGATCCACTAACTATTGCAATTAAATGAACCTTATTGAGGAAAATCACAAGTTAAAGTCAAATTGTAAGTTTAGCATGAGTCAAAAGGCAGTTGACTTAACTTGAAGGGTGAGGACACAAAAAGGTTCAAGTTGATGAGTTAGGTAAGGGATTGTTTGTCATAGAAATTCGACAAGCAACTCCTTGAACTAACCAATCCATTACATATCGTGAGAAATACAAGTAAGCACGGAAATGCCAACTATAGTAACCTAGGAATTGAACTTGTTGAAGTTGAATAAAACTCAATCTGAAAAGTGTTAAGTTCGATTCTTAGGTTGCAAGTTAAAGCATATAGCAATTTTCATAAATTCGGGCAGCATTCCGGCAGTAAATCGGATGTTCCCAGATAGCATAAAGCAGCAAAAATAGGTATATGAATCCAAAAATGAACAAGCATGACATAAGCATGGATTACATATTGTAGGGCAGTACCAAACACAATCAGACAATGAAATTCAGCAAGCAGCAGTTAAAATCAGCACAGTAGTAAAACAGAACATATAAAACAGAGCATACCACTCATCACTCAGCATGTAACACTCAAACAAATAAACACAAACAGCACACTTATCAGGCCTAGAATCATCTAACCATATCCTAACTACCTAACATACAAAATTCAAATAGTAATCTAATCTAACACTAACTAACAAAATCAATTAAACAGTAAAGAAATAGAGAATAGAACAGGGGAAAGGGTATGGAACTTGGAATGCAGGGGCAAGGGTATGGAACCTGGAATGCAGAGGCAGAGAGTGAAGGAATTTAAAAATGGAAAAGAGGAAGTAGTAGAACGGTGGCGCTGCCCAAGAATGGTGGTGGTGCAGTGGAGCCCGCGGTGGTGGAGCAGAGAGAAATGAGGGGGAGAAAGTGGTGAGGAGAGAGGAAATGGTTGAGGGAAGGAGAGCTGGATGAGGGCGAAGGCTCGCCGGCGACAATGGTCATCGCGGTGGTTGCTGGTGGTTACGGCAGAGAGAAGGGGTGCGCTGTGAGAGTGAGAAAGGGGAAAGAAGGAAAGAAAGAGGGAAGGAGGGAAGAGAGGGTTGGTCTGTGGTGGTTGATTTAAGATAATTTTGCTCGATGGTCTAGATTTTCTTCTTATGGAAAGAATAACTTCGTTGCAAGCATAGCTCCAAACCAACAAACAATCCTCCCAATAAAAAAATTTAGGTTGTCACATGTACAAACCCCAAATGAAATTTTACCGAAGTATTTCGACTCCGGGTCGTCTCCCTAGGAAACAATGGAATGCTCAATTATTGGCTATAAAGGGGTAAGGGGGGTTTTTGGTTCATAAGAGGGCAAGAAAAGTAAATTACGCAAATAATTATAGAAAACAAGATAAAGAACTCTTGACTAAGACTTAGTCAATTGAGATCACCATCCTTGTCAACAAACCAAATATTGATAATCATGAGAGACCAACCTATCAAGTCTACTTCCCAAAGCCTTAAGTACGTAACAGCTACTCCTAAGCTTTAAAGTACGTCAAATAGGTTTGATCACATCAACCCGTAAGTCCCAACCTACCTACTAATTAACTTAGTAGTGGGTTAGCGTCAATGGGTATCAAATTGATCACCAAGGGTTCTCAAATCACCAATTCTATTATACCCAATAACTCAAGTTTACCCAATTCTCTTAGCTTAGACCAAGAGTCAACAAAACTACTCAAAAACTAGGGAGAACATTTCATCAAACATGTAGAATGCAATAAAAGTGAACATCATAAATTACAAGAATAATAAAATCTACCAACTACTAATTGCAAGAAAAATAAATTCACAACTCAATTCATTAATAAAAAGAAACATCAATATCAAATTGCATTAAATGTAAACCAAATCCAACATGAGTTCATCATCACAAAAGAGAGTAAAAAGAGAATTTAACATTACAAATAAGAGAATCAAGATGTAGAGATGAGAAATTATAAAAGAAACAATATGAGATCAAGTAATTAAACATGGATCTAAGATAATCTAACCTAATCCTAACCTAATTCTAGAGAGAAGAGGGAGCTTCTCTCTCTAGAAAACTAACTAAAGGCTCGTGTTGGCTAAACTAATTGCTCTCCCTTTGCTTGGACTTCAATTCTGCATGAAATACACTCAGAAACAAGTTGGATTTGGGCCTGGGCAGCTCAGAATCGCCCCCAGCATTTTGTCTCTAAGTGGGCCATGTGAGAGTATTGGCGCGTGCGCGTCGATTGGCAAAATCTTCACCTACGCGGACGCGTCATGTACGCGTACGCGTCTCTATGTAAAATAACTTCTGCGTGTGCGCGCCTTGTACGCGTGCGCACCCATTGGTGCATTTCCAATCTTTGTTTCTTCATTCATTCTCCCCTTTGTATGCTTTTCTCCTTATTTCTTCCATCCAATACTTGTCTTATGGACCTGAAATCACTCAACAAACACATCAAGGAATCGAATGGAATTAAAGTGAATCAAAATCACCAATTTAAGGCCTAAAAAGCATGTTTTTAAACTTAAGCAAAATTCAAGGGAGAATTACAAAACCATGCTATTTCATTGAATAAATGCGGGAAAAGGTGGTAAAATGCCCTAAAATAAACACAAGATAAATCACGAAATCGGGGTTTATCAGTGGTTCGGCGGCGGAATGCGGTCACTGGACTGGAGGATGTTGGTGGTTGAGGAGCTCGAAGGGTGGTTATGGAAGAAGAGAGGAGGAGGTGGAGCGTTGGGGGAGAAGGAAACACTGGGGACAGGGGGAAGTGCGCGACTGCGCTAGGGTTCCTCGTGTCCTTGGGGTTATGGTTTTTGAATCCACGTGTACGCGCACGGTGTGCGTCCACGTGGGTGAGAAAATGAGCAAGTGGCGCGGAAGCGCCGAGTGCGCCTAAGCGTGGATAAGGGGGTGGACGCCCACGCGTACACGTGATGTACGCGTCCGCGCAGGTTGAGAATTGCACGAGAAGCGCAACGCATACGCAGTGTGCGCGTGACTCTCGGGTCCAACTATTGGGGTTATAGATTCTTCTATCGACGCGTACGCGCACAGCGTGCGCACGCGTCCCTACCCCTTTTTTTTTATACACTAAGAAAACCTCAAAATTCTCCTAACCTTATCCATGACTCTAAAACCAGCCAAAATGTAAAATCAACCATATTTATTGAATTTTTGAGAATTTTTCAAACAATTTTGAGAAAACTTGCAATCCAAGGAAAAACTCAAATCCAAAGAATCATCCTTATTTAAGGCATAAAATGCATAAACAACTTAGCAAGCAAAACAACATATACTAGAGAGTAAAGAAGCTACTAACAATGGAACCCAATTCATTCATTCATTATATCTACAAGAGAATGGAAAGAGTTTACCATGGTGTGGTGTCTCTCACCAAGAACTTTTAGTTTAAGTCCTTAAGTTGGACATGTGGGAGGCTCTTTGTCAAGGTGGCTTATGCTTGTATTCATCCTTGAACCTCCAAGAATTCTTGCTCTTCAATTGGTTGTTAGGATTTCCAACCATCCTCCCCAAGCTTGGGTGAGGGTCTTCCCAATATATGAGCTCCCAAAATTGATCTTCATATTGTGATCCGGGATCCCATATCTTATTTTCACACCCATCCTCTAATTGATCAAAACAATTCCATTTGGGTGGCAAGTGATCCGAATTCCAATGTGAGCACCAAACAATCCTTCTAGACCCCATCAATTGAGCACTACATCCACCCTTGCTATCAAATGTTGAACATGCAACTATAGTGAACCTAGGATGATGTCTCCAACCATTACACAACTCTCCCCTACTCATAACTCCACAAAGGGCTCTAAGTTGACCATCATTTTCAAGCAACCCATATTCAAGTGAGAAAGTAAAGCTTAGAGAAAGGAATTTTACCAACTTGGATGTTGCGTTGGATGATGGTGGTTTAGGGAGGGTGACCTCCCCACACTTAGCCAATGCAAGGTCCTTTCCCTTGTGGTCTTCTTTTGCAACTCCCACCTCCTTGCAAGCTTTTTCAACTTCAATTTCTTACTCACCAACTTCTTCTATCTCTTTCCCATCACTCTCATCATAGATAGGAGGTTTAGTGAAGTCTACCTCAACATCGATTCTAAGCATAACGGGGAAGGACCCATCAAGCTCAAAAGGATCACATGTTGATGTGGAATCATCATAAATAGGAGGGTATATTACTTGTGGCACTTCTTCCGATTCTTCAATTATATTGTGTCTTGGAGGCTGCACACCCTCATCAACATTGCTCTCTAATCCAATGGAGGAAGATTTAACAAGATCATCAAAGGGATTGATCAATACGGACAAAAAATCACTAATGATGGAATCCGCTTCTTGATCAATATCCCTCAACTCTCTATCCAACTCCTTAACATCCCTTCCTAACTCCATGGAAGGAGGCTCTTCAAATTGTGATTCCTTTATGTACTCAATATATCCTAGGTATCCAACCACTACTTCCTTTTGTTCAATAACCTCTACCTCTTCCTCTTGTTGTACTTGTTGCCTTAACTCCTCTTCTTCACCTTGGAGCTCCAAATTCACTCTCTCACTAGGCTCCTTGATTGTTTCTCCACATTCAACAATGGAAGTACTTGGGATGCATGAGCTTAGGTGGAAGGCTATACGACCAGCGGTTTCTACCAAGATAGCCATCTTGGCTTCCATCTCCTTAAATTCTTTTGCCGTCTCCTCTTGTTACCTTAAGATATGAGATTCAAGATCTCTTAGTTCTTGTGTGAAAGCTTCATCGGGAGGTGGTGGTGAAAGAAAGGGTTCATTATTTAAGGGAAGGGTATTGTAATTGGAAGGTGGTTTATGTTGGTGAAAGTCTTGAGGTGGTGCATATAGAATTTGGGGTTCTTGGGGGTATTGGTATTGGAATGGTGGTGGTTCTCGATGTGGTTCATATGGTGGTTGGTATGGTGGGTATGGGTTAGGGTTATATGGAGGTGAATAGTGGTATGAGGCTTGTGAGTATGGTTGTTGAGGGCTATGTCGAGGAGAGGGTTCATATGCATGTGATGGTTGTGGTTGACAATCACAATAGGGGTCATCACACACATTGGATTGGTATGCATTAGGATTAGGAGTATACCCATAAGAATCCGAAGAGTAGTTATATCGGGGTGGCGCTTGGATGGCTTGGATAGCATAAAATGCCCTTTGGTCCTTGTGCATCTCCATGAGGAGAGTAGTCATGTCCCCAAGCACTCTTGCCAAACTTTGATCTCTAAATCCTTGATGCATATCTACATTAGAGCTTCCACTTCCTACAACATAGTTTGAACCAAAATCATAGCCAAAGTAATGAAAATTCATGGTGATAAGAGAAAATAAAAACAAAAGCTAACAAAAAACAAAGAAGATAAAGTCCTACAACAAGCAAAAATTAACAAACAAACCCAAAATCAAACTATTCAAAATATATACAATACCCAATAACATAGCACCATCGCAATTCCCCGGCAACGGCGCCATTTTGATTCTCGGTCTCTCGTACGGTATAGAATTTTCACAAATGAATGAATTCTCGTTGCAAGTATAGTTCTATACCGACAAAGAATCCTCACATGCAAAAATTTTGGTTGTCACAAGTACAAACCCCAATGAAAATTAACCGAAGTATTTAAACTCCGGGTCGTCTCACAAGGAATTGCAATGAAATTGTCAATTATTGGCTATGAAGGACAAGGGGTTTGGTTGATAAAATGGGCAATAAAAAAAATGACAAGAAAATTAAAGAGAGTAATTAAAGAAAGCAGTTAATAAAGAGAGACATTCATGGCAAGGTTGAGATCATAGGCGTTCTATCCTAGTCATTAATCATAACAATACTTAACAAGAATTTATCTTATTTCATCATCCCCAATGTTGGAAGAAGGTGTAAGTTATCTTCCATTTGAAAAGTCAAACAAGACTAGTTAATCTCAAGTCAAAAATCCTAATCAACTCAGTAATTGAATTAGCAAGAGATTAGATTCATTGAAAAATATATTAACTAACAACTCTAGATCACCAATCTAAATTGGGTATTAATGACTCAAGTTTGCCCAATTACTCTTCCCAAGCCCAGAATGCTCAAAATCTACTCTAAAGCCCAACCAAGCATTTTGTCAAACACTTGGTGGGTACAAATGGAAAGCATGGTAAAAGTGCAAGAATAATAAATCTACCAACTACAAATTGCAAGAAAAGTAAATTCACAACTCAAATCAACAATTAAATGAACATCAAACATAAATTTCATAAAAGAGATCCAAGTCCATCAAGAGTTCATCATCACAAAAGAAAGCAAAAAGGAAAATTAACACTACAACTAAGAGAATCAAGATGTGGAAACAAGAAATTGTGAAGGGAACAAAATGAAATCAAGTAATTAACTCAAAATTTACAAGAGATTAACCTAATCCTAACCTAATTCTAGAGAGAAGAGGGAGCTTCTCTCTCTAGAAAACTAACTAAAGGCTTATGTTGACTAACTACGTGCTCCCCCCTTTGCTTAGGCTTCAATTCTGCATGAAATACCCTCAGAAACAAGTTGGATTTGGGCCTGGGCAGCTTAGAAATCGCCCCTAGCATTTTGCCTTTAAGTGGGTCACGTGCGAGTATCGACGCGTACGCGCCATGTGCGCGTGCGCGTCGCTTGGCCATTTTTCTCATCCGCGCGTACGCGCCATGTACGCATACGCGTCGCCATGCGATGCCATTTCTGCGCGCGCGCCTTGTACGCTTCCGCTTCCATTGAAGTATTCCCAATCTTTGTTTCTTCATGCATTCTCCACATTGCATGCTTTTCTCTTCAATTCTTCCATCCGATACTTGCCTTATGAACCTGAAATCACTCAACAAACACATCAAGGCATCGAATAGAATTAAAGTGAATTAAAATCACTAAATTAAGGGCCTAAAAAGCATGTTTTTACATTTAAGCACGATTTAAGGGAGAATTACAAAACCATGCTATTTCATTGAATAAATGTGGGAAAAAGGTGATAGAATCCCCTGAAATAAGCACAAGATAAACCACAAAATCGGGCTTTATCACCTCCCACCAAAACTCAAAGATCCTGGGAGTTTCATCATATCATGCACCATAGGCAATATGACCTTGGAAAAAGCTCTCTGTGACTTAGGTGCCAGCATCAATTTGATACTTCTCTCATTAATGAAAAAGCTTACAATAGAGGAAGTCAAACCCACCAGAATGTCACTTCAAATGGCGGATAGATCACTCAAAATACCCAATGGGATTGTGGAGAACTTATTATTGAAGATGGGAGAATTTATCTTCCCTGCTGATTTTGTCATTTTGGACATAGATGAAGAAGGACACAACTCAATCATCTTGGGTAGACCTTTTTTTGCAATAGCAAGGGCTATCATTGATGTGGAAAAAGGGGAAATGACCCTCAGGGTGCACAACAAGCAAATGATCATCAATGTCTTTAAGGCCATGCAATATCCCCCTGAGAAGGAAAAGCACATGAGGGTAGAAACGGTAGAAGACTTGGTGGAAGAAGTGTTTAAAACCAACGTCCATGAGAAACAAGAAGAAGAAATGGGAATTGATCAAGATGTCACAGAGAAACAAACTTTTGAAATTTCCCTTGAAGGCAAGACAGAGGAAGTGCCAAAGCAAGAATTGAAGCCCCTCCCTCCTCATCTCAAGTATGCAATTCTTGGAGAAGAAGAGACCCTGCCAGTGGTCATCAATTCTTCCTTAATCATGTAAGAAGAAACAAAGCTGATTGAAGTGTTGAAAGCTAACAAGACAACTTTGGGATGGACAATTGATGATATCAAGGGCATAAGCCCTGCCATCTGCATGCACAAGATTTTGTTGGAGGTGGACTCAAGACCTGTGGTGCAGCCTCAAAGAAGGCTTAACCCAACCATGAAGGAAGTGGTTCAAAAAGAGGTGATGAAGCTGTGGAATGCTGGAATCATATACCCAATCTCTGATAGCACTTGGGTAAGTCCGGTCCAAGTTGTACCAAAGAAGGGAGGAATGACTGTCATCTCCAATGAGAAGAATGAGTTAATTCCTACAAGGACAGTGACTGGGTGGAGGATGTGCATAGATTATAGAAGACTAAATGAGGCTACAAGGAAAGATCACTTTCCTCTCCCTTTCATTGATCAGATACTGGAAAGATTGGCTGGCCATGCTTATTACTGCTTCCTGGATAGGTATTCTGGGTACAATCAAATAGTGGTAGACCCCAAAGACCAAGAGAAAACCTCATTCACCTGTCCATTTAGAGTTTTTTCCTACAGAAGGATGCCTTTTGGGCACTGCAATGCTCCAGTAACCTTCCAAAGGTATATGCTCTCTATATTCTCTGACATGGTAGAAAAATTTTAGAGGTCTTTATGGATGACTTTTTTATCTTTGGTAACACTATTGACACTTGTCTACAACATCTGACCCTTGTATTGAAAAGATGCCAAGAAACAAATTTAGTTTTGAATTGGGAAAAATGCCATTTCATGGTACCAGAAGGTATTGTTCTTAGGCATAAGGTTTCAAGCAAGGGTATAGAAGTTGACAGAGCTAAAATAGAAATCATTGAAAAGCTCCCTGTACCTGTTAATGTAAAAGCAGTAAGAAGTTTTCTTGGGCATGCTGGGTTCTATAGAAAATTCATCAAGGATTTTGCAAAAATAGCCAAACCACTAAGCAATTTGCTAGTGGTTGACAATCCTTTTATCTTCGATGACAATTGCAAGCATGCCTTTGAAACTTTTAAAAGAAAACTCACTACAGCACCAATCATCACACCCCTAGATTGGGAATTGCTTTTTAAACTCATGTGTGATGCAAGTGACTTTGCAATTGGTGCTGTATTGGGGCAAAAGAAAGATAAGCTGCATCATGTTATATACTATACAAGTAAGGTGTTGAATGAGGCATAGAAAAATTATACCACCACTGAGAAAGATCTCTTGGCAATTGTATATGCATTTGATAAATTTAGACAATACTTGATTGGTTCAAAGGTTATAGTATATACTGATCATGCTGCTCTCAAGTATCTTATCTCTAAACAGGATTCAAAGCCAAGGCTTATTAGGTGGGTGCTGCTGCTACAAGAATTTGACATTGAAGTAAGAGATACGAAAGGAAATGAGAACCAAGTGGCAGACCATTTGTCAAGACTACCACAAGAAGCCAGCCAAGAGACACCACAACCAGTGAATGAAAAGTTTCTAGATGAATATCTTCTCCAAATTCAGTAGGCACCTTGGTTTGCTGACATTGCAAACTAGAAGGTGGGAAGGAAGATTCCTCAAGAGTTTACCAAACAACAAGTGAAGAAGCTGTGTAATGAAGCCAAGAAATTCTTGTGGGACGAGCCATTCTTGTTCAAGAGGTGTCCAGATTGGATGATTAGAAGGTGTATTCCTGAAAATAAGATGAGAGACATATTGTGGCACTGTCATGGTTCAGCTTATGGTGGACATTTTGGGCCAGAAAGAACAACAGCTAAAGTGCTTCAAAGTGAATTTTATTGGCCAACTATATTCAAAGATGCCAGAGAGTTTGTGCACCAATGCAATGAATGTCAAAGAGTTGAAGAGTTGACAAAGAGGAATGAAATGCCTCAAAACTTCATTTTGGAAGTGGAACTGTTTGATCTCTGGGGTATAGATTTCATGGGTCCCTTTCCTCCATCATATTCCTTCAAATACATTCTGGTAGTAGTGGAATATGTCTCTAAATGGGTGGAAGCCATAGCAATAAGTACCTGTGATACACCAATTGTTCTTCAATTTCTTAAGAGACACATCTTCACTAGATATGGGGTACCTAAAGGACTTATTAGTGATAGTGGCAACCACTTTTGCAATAGACATATGGAAAAGCTGCTCCACAAATATGGAGTAATTCACAAAGTAGCCACACCATACCACCCTCAAACTAATGGGCAAGCTGAATTGGCAAATATGGAGCCAAAGAGAATCTTGGAGAAGACAGTTGGGATCATAAGGAAAGACTGGACCAGAAAGTTGGATGATGCTCAATGGACATATAGAACCGCATTCAAAACCCCAATTAGAAAGTTACCCTTTCAGCTAATCTATGGAAAATCATGTCACCTTCCTGTGGATCTAGAACATAAAGCTTACTGGGCCACTAAACTCCTCAATTTTGACTCTCAAGTAGCAGGAGAGAAAAGGCTATTGCAACTCAATGAGCTAGATGAATTCAAATTAGGAGCTTATGAGAATGCAGAAATATACAAGGAGAGAGCTAAAAAGTGGCATGACAAGAAAATCTTGAAAAGATAGTTCAAACCAGGACAACAAGTGCTCTTATATAATTCCAGGCTCAAGGTTTTTCCTGGAAAACTCAAGTTCAAATGGACTGGCCCTTATCTGGTAACTAAGGTTTTTCCACATGGAAGTCTTGAACTTCTGAATGAAGCCACAAAGGACATAATCACAGCAAATGGTCAAAGAGCTAAGCATTATCTAGGAGGATCTTGGAACAAAGAGTGGGTTCATGAGTTGGGATGAACAAAAAAGGAGGACGTCAAGCTAATGACGATAAACAAGCGCTTGTTGGGAGGCAACCCAACCAGAGGTAGTTTTCTATTCCTAGCAATTTCAATAAAAAAAAGTGAAGTAGAATTCTCTGCATTGCAAGGAGCTAGGTTTGGTGTTGCACACCAAAACAATTTGTGGGTGAATGCGTGGTTTTAAGTTTGGTGTTCCACCATAGATTTTATCAATGACACATTACAACCCTCTGCAGAAATTATCAGTAACTCCAAACAATCAGAGAAACTACGTACCACTTGTTTAGTTCTTAGTTCATGATCTATTTTCTTCAATAAAAGCACAAGGTTTCATGTATGTGATTCATCTGCTGCATAAGAAACATGGGCAAGGAGCTAAGTTTATTGTTCACACACCAAAGTAAGCTTAAAAGGCTACAAACCTTCATGCATGCTAACCATTCTTCAAGTGCTTGGGGGACAAGCAACTTCCACTATCATTGTAGAAAATCACTCAACTTTTTGGAAGGATTATATATCATCAGCAAGAAAAGCACGAAAGTTAAGGGGGATGATGAAGGACTAAGCAATGCCAAAAGGTTGTATTGTTACTCAACTGTTTATGCCTTGAAGTGCTTTAGTTAGAAGTCTAATTGTACCCCTTCTCTGATTAGTTTTCTCTTGTCTGCATTTTATTTGTTCACTATTATTTTGACTCAGTAATCTAGCCAGAATGTTTGCTTGTGCATCACTCATCCTACTTGAATTCATGTCTTGTTCCCCTCTGCATAAATAAGAGAAAATGATTGAACTAGAAAGTAACTGTCCAATGTGGTAGGAATAAAAATAAAAGTTCAGTGGTGGTAATTGCTTGATTAGTTGGTAAGCTCAATAATAAAAGATGTAGGATAGAATGTCTCTTGTAGTGTGAACTTAAGTGCTGTTGTAGGACCTTTAGTAAATAAATATCCTTGGAAAAAGAAAGAGCAAGAAAAAGAGAAAGAAAAGCCAAGAATTGGAAACAAAAAAATGAAAGAAACAAATAATAAAGCTAGACACCAATAGCTTGGACCTTAAGACACATGCCTGTGGTGCTATTGTATTAGGATCTGCTTGGATTATTAGGTTCTGATGAGTATGTTAAAACTTGGTAGCTTGGATTAACTAATCTGGGATTACCAACCGAAAATCCACCATCAAGAGCAGCCTAACTACAAAGCATTTAGTAACCCAAAGAGGTGCTAGGCATCAATGCTCTTAAGAAGAATTGTGGGCCAAGTGTCTATAGTGAAGAGGTGTTGAGTAAAATTGAGCCAAAAAGCTGCTGCAAAAACACTTGACACTGAGCTACAATTGAAAAGTAAGTTTCTGAAGCAAAGGGAAGAAAGAAAATCTAACAAGGATCAATAGAGAATAAGGTCTTATAGCAGCAACTCTAGTTAATACTCAAAGAGACATTTCACATTTGGAAGTTGATAATAATTCAGCTGCATTCTATCTTCATAAAATCCCATGAACCAAATTTAATTACCTGCTAAATAAGGACATATATGCTTTTCTGTTTTCTTTCATTTCTTCTCATGTTCTAGTGCTTGCTTGGGGACAACAAGATTTAAGTTTGGTGTTGTGATGACAAGTCATCTTATGCTAGTTTCACAAGCATTTTTCATTTGTTTCATTAGGTTTTATACACTTTCTTGCACAATAAGTAAGTGATCGGAGTGGAATTTTATGTTTATCTTGATTCAATCAAACATCACTAACTTTATACAAAATCATGAGATTTACGCAAGAATTAGGTGATTATTATGAATGGTGCAAAAACCTTGTGATTTTGGTGAGACTTTGATTGCTTGTTTGGATGATTACAGGTGAAAAATGAAGAGAAAGAAGGGCAGTGCAGAATAACGCTGCGCTCAAATAGAGAACGCCATGCTCTCTAGTGACGTGCACACGTACAGGACGCTTACGCGTACGCGTGCATGAGGCGTAAGCGTGGAAGTGATTGGCGCTCATTTGCAAAAGAAGCGCTACGTTAATTTAGTGAGTGTTTTCGGGTAGATTTGAATTTGGAATTGAAAGTTTCACAATCGACGCGCACGCGTACATGACGCGCATGCGTCGATGGAGCATCTGGAATGAAGCATGCTTACGCGTGGGTGGCACAGAAGGTTGGAATCACAATTTTGCTATCCACGCGCACGCACAGAGTACGCGCATGATGCCAAGGCATCTTAGGCTAGTTTCACTAGCATTTTTCTGTTAGTTTTAGTTGTTTTATGCATTTTCTTGAGCTTAAAGTAACCAAGAATGGTTAAATGAATAACAAAGCAATGAACCATCCAAACAGTATGATTTTGATGCAAATTCCATGAGTTTTTAGTATATTACTTGAATGCTATGAATGGAAGATTTCTCATGAAATTTTGCAAGACTTTGATGCAATTGTTTGGATGATTTCAGGGAAGAAGAGGCTAGGCAAGGAAGCAACAAAATCAATAAAGGAAGCTTGAATATCACATGTGGAGTTTAAGTTCCAGTTTAAGCTTAAACTGGAACTTAAACTACCAAACCATATAATGCTGGAAATGGCGTTTAAGTTCCAGTTTAAGCCTAAACTGGAGCTTAAACGCCAGAATCATGAAGGTTAAGGAATGCTGGAACTGGCGTTTAACCTCCAGTTTAACCTTAAACTGGAAGTTAAACGCCAGAAGTAAGAAAGGCACCAGGAGCATTTCCACGTTTAAGCTCCAGTTTAACCTTAAACTGGAGCTTAAACGTGTTCGACTATTTCTCTCCTCCAGGGTTGCTTTCTCATTTCCACGTTTAAGCTTCAGTTTAACCTTAAACTGAAGCTTAAACGTGTTCGACCCAATTGCTCCTCCAGGGTTGCTTTCTTCATTTCCACGTTTAAGCTTCAGTTTAACCTTAAACTGAAACTTAAACTTCAACTTAAACGCCACTTTTTGAAAGGGTTTCTGGGCCAAATATATTGAAGTTTAAGTTAGCATTTGAGCACAAACATTGACTTAAACGTATTATGGTATGAAACCCAATTGAATATCATGGTTTATGGGATTGGGCCTGAAGAATTGATGAGTCTGGAGCTTCAATTTGTTGAGTCTTGTGTCATTACTTGTTTATCACTAAGTTTGCTCAATGAATGTTACAGAATTGGATCACAGCCTCATTAGGATTATGGATCATAAACCCAAAGCAAAAGGAAATCAGGGAAAGGCCTCAAAGCCCAAGAAACACAACAGAAGCTCAATTTAGAAAGTGTATAAATAGGATAGAATTTAAGTTGGTTGACACACACTGGAGGAGATTTATACACGGGAACTTTGGATCATTTTCTTTTTAGTTTTGTAATTGAATTCAGAGCTATGACTCACTAAACCCCTTTCATTGGGTTAGGGAGCTCTATTGTAATTCAATGAATCAATAATAGTTTTATCTTCTTCTTCAATCTTTTCTCTTGAATTTTGTTAGAAAGTTTCTCGATCTAATTCCATTGGGTAGTTGTCTTGGGAAAGAAACTACCCATAATTGGAATCCTTCGGAACCTTGGGAAAGGAATGGAGGATTCATGCTAGAGAAGCTTTCTCACAGTGAATTGGATTGGGGTTTGGATGGATATTGTGACATGTAATCCTACCAAATTGTGGTTCATGAAACTGTGTGGTATAATCAGTGATCGAGCATCATCTCTTCTTATGAACATTTAAACCAAGGGATTGGGAATTTGTTTGTTTTTAGAGAGAATTGGTGAGCCAAGGGATTGGGATCCAATCATATAAGATTGCCAAGCAAAATTTAATGAATGCATTGGTTGAGGAAGGGATAAAAGTTGTTTTGATTCGGAGATCTCAATATCTCCTAACACCCAATCAATTCCCATTTCTGATTTACCACTTTCTCTTTACATTCTGCAATTAAATTCATGCAATCACCCCCATCCCTTTTAATTTCAGCAATTTAACTTCTCGCTCTTTAATTCATGCAATTTTACATTCCGCAATTCTCATCTAAATCTTGATTCCGCTCAACTAGAACATACTTCTAATCCGAATTGCTCACTCAACCAATCCTTGTGGGATTCGACCTCACTCTATTGTGAGTTTTTACTTGACGATAACCGGTGCACTTGCCGGAAGGAATTTTGCCGATCGTGCAATTTCCTAAATCGTAGCATAACAAGTTTATGCACATCAAGTTTATGGCGCCGTTGCTGGGGATTGGTTTTCGATTGACAATTCTCAAATTGGAAGTTAACTAGATTGAGCATTTTTTTTTCTTGCTTTGTTAATTCAGTTCAAGTTACTTGTTGAATTTTAATTTCTGCACTCTGTTACATGCTTTCTTTCTTTATGCCTTTAAATTTAAGCAACTAACTCACTGACTCACTAACTATTTGAATTAATTCCTCAACTGCTCTAACCATACTCTTCCATTAACCAAGAGTATTTCACTTGTTTGGTGCCTGTGCTGTGTTCTTGTATGACAGGTAGGAGAGGAGAGACATCAACTCCTCCATATACTGAACCAGAGAGGACCCTTCATAGACTTAGAAGGGAAGCAAGAGGGAAGAGAGTACTGAGAGAAGAGGAATCTGAAGGAGAATCTGAGGACAATTTTGAGGAAGCTCTAGATCTCAACATGGATAGAGAAGTTCACAACCATGAGAGGGCGGATGGAAACAATGCCATTCCCGAGAGGAGGGTTCTTGGTTCATACATAAACCCAACCTCTGGGAATTGTGGTAGCAGCATTCAGAAACCACCCATTCAGGCCAACAATTTTGAACTCAAACCACAGCTAATATCACTTGTGGAGGATCATTGTTCATTTGGTGGGAGTGCTAATGAAGATCCAAACCAACATCTCACAAAATTCCTGAGAATTTGCGACACTGTGAAGTCCAATGGAGTCCAGGAAGATACCTATAAACTGCTCTTGTTCCCATTTTCACTTAGGGACAAGGCAGCTAAGTGGCTGGAATCATTCCCAAGGGGGAGCCTAACAACCTGGGATGAGGTGGAAAGCAAGTTTCTGGCACGTTTCTACCCCCCACAAAAGGTCAATAGGCTTCGATCTGAGGTTCAGACTTTTAGACAACAAGATGGTGAAACTCTCTACGAGGCATGGGAGAGATTCAAGGATTTGACAAGGAAATGCCCACCAGACATGTTCCATGACTGGGTGCAATTGCATATTTTCTATGATGGACTTTCTTATGAATCAAGGAAGGCCGTAGACCATTCATCGGGAGGTTCATTGAACAGGAAAAAGACTGTGGAAGAAGCCATTGAAGTGATTGAGACAGTGGCTGAGAATGAGTACTACTATGCTTCAGAGAGACACAACACTAAGGGAGTCATGGAGCTGAACAATGTTGATACAATTTTAGCCCAAAACAAAGTGTTTTCCAAGCAACTAGCAGAGCTCACCAGGAAATTAGAAACAAAGCAAGTGGCTGCAATACACACACAAGATCAAGAGGAAGTAAGCACTGAAGGAGGTGATTGGGAAGAGGCCAACTATGTGGGAGATCAACAAAGGCAATCATATGATCCACATTCCAACACTTACAACCCAGGATGGAAAAACCACCCAAACTTTGGGTGGGGGAACCAACAAACCCAACCACAAAACCACAAACCTTACAACCAAAACCAACATAACAATTCCACATACCAAAACTCCAACCAAAGATCATACCAAGCCACACAAAACACTTACTCCCAACCATCATATCATGGCCAAAATAATCAACCTACCCAACCTAATCCGAACCAACAATTTCAAGATCAATTAAACAGGATAGAAGGAATGCTGGCAAACATGGGTCAGGACATAAGTGAGTTGAAAAGCTTTAGGGATGATGTGAGATCTACCTTAAGGAACCATGGTGAAAAACTCAAGAGGATGGAGTCTCAAGTAGGAGAGCTATCTCAACAGGCCCCCAAGTCAACTGCAGTGTTCCCTAGTGACACAGAAAAGAATCCTAAAGGGGAACAAAAGGGAGTGAGATGGGAAGAATGCAAAGCCATCACCATATTGAAGGAAGTCTCAGAAGAAGAAGGAATCAGACCCTCAGAACAGGAGCCAGAAATCTTGAAGGAAGGTGTGGAAGAAGCTAAGCAGGAAGGTGAAACTAAACAAGCCAAGGAACTGCAAAAAGGCATGCTGGAAACATACCAACCAAAAGCACCATTTCCTCAGAGGTTAGGAGGAGGTGAAAAAGGGAAAACCTATTCAAGGTTTTTAGAGACATTTAAGTCTCTCCATATCAATATTCCCTTCCTTGAGATTCTCCAGCAGATGCCTACACATATCAAATATTTAAAGGAATTGCTAAGCAAGAAAAGAGTTTTGAAGGGAGGACAAACTGTAATAATGAACAAAGAATGCAGTGCCCTCATCAAGAAGGACATAGTCTCTAAGAAAACAGACCCAGGAAGTTTTCATATCCCCTGCATCATAGGGGAAACAAAAATTGACAAAGGATTCTGTGATCTAGGAGCTAGCATAAATGTGATGCCTCTGACTCTTATGAAGAGGCTACAACTGAATGAGGTGAGATCCACTGATGTAATCATACAACTGGCTGACAAAACTCAGAAGCAAGCTGAAGGGGTAGTTGAAAATGTGCTGGTGAAAGTGGAAAATTATTTCTTCCCCACAGACTTTGTCATTTTGGACATGGAGGAAAGCTACCTACACCCTATCATTCTGGGAAGGCCATTTCTAGCCACCACTAGAGCGCTCATAGATGTAGAACAAGGAGAGCTAATTTTGAGAATACATGATGAACAGCTCATTTTCAATATTTTCAAACCTGCATCTGAGCCTGAATCAGAACCTGAAAAGCCTAAGGATGATAGTAGCCATCTGTGTTTGGAGGAGAACAATCCAGCAGCTGAAATTCTGAAACAGTCCTTGGAAGGCAAACAAGAATTGCAAGAGTTAAAGCCACAAGAATCAATAGAAACAGATCAGAAGGATCCTCCTGGCATAAGGGTCAATGAAGAAATCCTCAAAAGAAAGGGAAGAATTGTAAAGAAGTTGCCAAGAGGATGGAGAAACAAGAAAATTCCCACTGAAGGTTTCTCTCCGGGAGATAAAGTGATATCAAGTCATTATCTGCCAATCCCACCTGGCCTCAAAACCATTCCTTCCCAGCTCCCTCAAGTGTTCACAATCAGGAAAGTTCTTTCTATGGAACATTTGGAAATCATGAAGGAATCAAATGGGGACGTTTTCATAGTGAGAGGAGAGGACATCAAGCACTACAATCCACCCTAACAAGGGGCAACCGTCAAGCTAATGACGTTAAAGAAGCGCTTGTTGGGAGGCAACCCAACCTGAGGTAATACTCCCTTGCTGTTTCTTTTATTTGTTTCAATAAAAAGGTGAAGTAGTTTCTGTGCATTGCAAAGAATTAAGTTTGGTGTTTCACACCAAACAATGAATTCATGGATCAATAATTCAAAGGGGAATGTGTGACTCTAAGTTTGGTGTTCCACCACACAGATCAACTGAACACAACAACCTTTGAATTATATGAAAGGAACAACCATTCTAAGCAATCACAGTTATGCTTAAAATCCTTAGCAGCAACTTCATTCCAAGGAGAATTCAAGGACTCAAAGAGCAGAGGAGTAAGTAGGAGACTAAGTTTGGTGTTCACACACCAACTTAAGACTCAGACACTTGCCCATACATAGTTGAGCTAACCACTCAAGTGCTTGAGAAGCAAGCAACTTCATCACTCTTTGCAGGAAAGGAAACAAGGATCTGAGAAAGAACATGAAGCAACAACTAGGAGAAGAAGGAGAAATCAAATTGTTTCCTGGCAACAAAGAGAAAACAAGAAATTTCACAAGGTGGTGGTGTTCCTTGACCATTCTTTAAAAGGCAAACAAAAGCATGCTTGTTCTGGTTTAAACTGTAATTGTTGAATCTTTCTGGAATGTGAAGTTTTTAGTATGTTTGTCTGTTTATTGCTTTGAATAAAGTGAATGCCTAGATGTTTGGATATAACTTCACCTTCTTAAACAAATGCCTGCCATGCTTGTTCTGTTTCCAAAAATAAAAGAAAAGTTTGAACAAAAGTAACTTGGCTCAATTAGTGACAAATCAAGTAGAATTAAGTGGTGGTATGCATGCTTGATTGTTTAGTCAGATCACTGGAAATAGAGTGTAGAATTATCATTCTTTGTGTAGAAATTGAAAACTGTCTATGGATCTTGATGAATAAATGTCTTTGGCCATGAAAAAGAAAGAAAAAGCCACTGAAAAAGGACAACCAAAAAGCAAAAAAATTGAGAAAATAAGCTAGGCACCAATGGTTTGAACTTCTGAGACAAATGCCTGTGGTGTTTATGTATTAAGGATATGCTTGGATGAATAGGTTCTGAGGAGTGTTTCAACACTTGGTAACTTGGGTTAACTAACCCGGGATTATCAACCAAAAGTCCATTATCAAGAGCAACCTAAATACAAAACATTTTGTCACACAAAGAGGTGCTGGGCACCAATGTCTCAAGAAGAAATGTGAACTAAAATGCCTGGAGTGGATATGTGTAGTGCACTGATAAGAAAAAGAAAATGACAAAGGCTTGTGCAACACATGACACTAAGCAAACAAGGAGCAAAGGAGCTCTAAGAAAAAGAAAAGAAAAACAAAGAAGAGAAAAGTGCCAAGGACATAAGAATAACAAGAGGCCATAGCAGTGTTTGATGGATGCAATGAAAAAGTGATAATCTTACCTGATAAGAATGAAAAAGTGATGCTGCAACTTTCTGCATAAAACCCTTTTGATGAACTTCAAATGCTTGCTAATATAGCCAATGTAATTGCTTTCTGTTTCATACTTTCTTCTCAAATAACTCAGGACTTGCTTAGGGACAAGCAAGTATTAAGTTTGGTGTTGTGATGCCAAGGCATCTTAGGCTAGTTTCACTAGCATTTTTCTGTTAGTTTTAGTTGTTTTATGCATTTTCTTGAGCTTAAAGTAACCAAGAATGGTTAAATGAATAACAAAGCAATGAACCATCCAAACAGTATGATTTTGATGCAAATTCCATGAGTTTTTAGTATATTACTTGAATGCTATGAATGGAAGATTTCTCATGAAATTTTGCAAGACTTTGATGCAATTGTTTGGATGATTTCAGGGAAGAAGAGGCTAGGCAAGGAAGCAACAAAATCAATAAAGGAAGCTTGAATATCACATGTGGAGTTTAAGTTCCAGTTTAAGCTTAAACTGGAACTTAAACTACCAAACCATATAATGCTGGAAATGGCGTTTAAGTTCCAGTTTAAGCCTAAACTGGAGCTTAAACGCCAGAATCATGAAGGTTAAGGAATGCTGGAACTGGCGTTTAACCTCCAGTTTAACCTTAAACTGGAAGTTAAACGCCAGAAGTAAGAAAGGCACCAGGAGCATTTCCACGTTTAAGCTCCAGTTTAACCTTAAACTGGAGCTTAAACGTGTTCGACTATTTCTCTCCTCCAGGGTTGCTTTCTCATTTCCACGTTTAAGCTTCAGTTTAACCTTAAACTGAAGCTTAAACGTGTTCGACCCAATTGCTCCTCCAGGGTTGCTTTCTTCATTTCCACGTTTAAGCTTCAGTTTAACCTTAAACTGAAGCTTAAACGTGTTCGACAATTCACACTCCTGGGTTGCTTTCTTCCATTTCCACGTTTAAGTTTCAGTTTAACCTTAAACTGAAACTTAAACTTCAACTTAAACGCCACTTTTTGAAAGGGTTTCTGGGCCAAATATATTGAAGTTTAAGTTAGCATTTGAGCACAAACATTAACTTAAACGTATTATGGTATGAAACCCAATTGAATATCATGGTTTATGGGATTGGGCCTGAAGAATTGATGAGTCTGGAGCTTCAATTTGTTGAGTCTTGTGTCATTACTTGTTTATCACTAAGTTTGCTCAATGAATGTTACAGAATTGGATCACAACCTCATCAGGATTATGGATCATAAACCCAAAGCAAAAGGAAATCAGGGAAAGGCCTCAAAGCCCAAGAAACACAACAGAAGCTCAATTTAGAAAGTGTATAAATAGGATAGAATTTAAGTTGGTTGACACACACTGGAGGAGATTTATACACGGGAACTTTGGATCATTTTCTTTTTAGTTTTGTAATTAAATTCAGAGCTATGACTCACTAAACCCCTTTCATTGGGTTAGGGAGCTCTATTGTAATTCAATGAATCAATAATAGTTTTATCTTCTTCTTCAATCTTTTCTCTTGAATTTTGTTAGAAAGTTTCTCGATCTAATTCCATTGGGTAGTTGTCTTGGGAAAGAAACTACCCATAATTGGAATCCTTCGGAACCTTGGGAAAGGAATGGAGGATTCATGCTAGAGAAGCTTTCTCACAGTGAATTGGATTGGGGTTTGGATGGATATTGTGACATGTAATCCTACCAAATTGTGGTTCATGAAACTGTGTGGTATAATCAGTGATCGAGCATCATCTCTTCTTATGAACATTTAAACCAAGGGATTGGGAATTTGTTTGTTTTTAGAGAGAATTGGTGAGCCAAGGGATTGGGATCCAATCATATAAGATTGCCAAGCAAAATTTAATGAATGCATTGGTTGGGGAAGGGATAAAAGTTGTTTTGATTCGGAGATCTCAATATCTCCTAACACCAAATGAATTCCCATTTCTGATTTACCACTTTCTCTTTACATTCTGCAATTAAATTCATGCAATCACCCCCATCCCTTTTAATTTCAGCAATTTAACTTCTCGCTCTTTAATTCATGCAATTTTACATTCCGCAATTCGCATCTAAATCTTGATTCCGCTCAACTAGAACATACTTCTAATCCGAATTGCTCACTCAACCAATCCTTGTGGGATTCGACCTCACTCTATTGTGAGTTTTTACTTGACGATAACCGGTGCACTTGCCGGAAGGAATTTTGCCGATCGTGCAATTTCCTAAATCGTAGCATAACAAGTTTATGCACATCAGCGCACGCGTGGGAAGCGTTCATGGCACGAACGTAGCACTCACTAAACGAACGCTATCAAGGACACGCACGCGTGAATGGTGCGCGCAAGCCTGATGGAGGCTGTAGATGGCAAAGACGCATACGCGTAGGTGACGCGTACGCGTAGGTGACGTGTAACGGCCTAGCCCCGAAGAAACGGCGCTTTTTCGGGATCAAACCGATTTTTTACAGAATTTTTAGGAATTTCTATGCATATAAGCACCTCCACTGCACAGGTGCTGCGTCATCAAGCTGCTGAGTCAGCAGCTTGATTGCACAGGACACCTCTCCTAATCTAAGTAGGCACGTCGCGAAGAGTTGCGTTTTTGAGCCACTTCGGGCCCGAATTTCAAAATTCTGATTTCCGTAGTTAGTCTCTATGTGACGAGCCGGTCACGAATTTCAAGAGAAAATTATATTAATATAATATTCATATATTATTATTTTATTCAGAATATTATATTATTATCTTCTCTACTGTGATTAATGTTGATCTATGTTTAGTAATATAATAACTGAGCTTGAAATCTACCGGTAACGGATAATACCGACATTCTTAGATGAACTTAGCACTGCTAAAGCTTCATCATATATCTTTTATTCTTATGATTTTCCAGTTACTAGTGTCATTTACACTAAGTAACTTAATGTTTATCCATTAGTAGTGTAATTACTTAAGTTCTAATACATCTAGCTTTAGTAATTATCCTTTTCTGAGATATTTTGACAAGTAACTTTTGGATAATCATCATTCAAAAGCCACGGCCTCCGTAGGACAGCTTGGCTATCATTTTTGTTCTTGGAAAAGCTTAGAACACCATGAAAGAAAACCATGAAGTTTCCATGAACACCTGAGCTACTTTCTCCGTTCTTTCTCAAACCGAAACCCCTATCAAAAATCTAATCTTACCAAAGTGTTCACCTCTTCCTCCTCTTCATTTCTATGTCACTTTTCATGGAGTAAATCAAGGTATGAAGGCTGCTCCTCCTCCTTGAAGATTCGGCCATGGTGGTTCCTTAAGTTAATGATGTTTTCTTCATGTTCTTTCTTAGGATCTCTTATTCAATCACCAAAAGCTCCAAAAAAACGTGATTTCTAGTTACCTTAAGGTGAGGAAAACCTTCTTTTCATCATCATGAAGCTTCAGCCTTCATGGTTCATAAGATTCTAAAGTTGTTTTTGATGTTAAAATAGGCGTAAAAGTGCTTCTGGAAGCTTGTTTTTGGTGCAATCTCGGACAGCAGCAAAGGAGGTAAGGTTTGGTAAATTAATCAATGATTGGCTGTGTTCTTGAAGTGTTAAACCAGATCTTGTTGCTTGAGATTTGATTTTGGGTGTATGTGTGAGGGTTTGATCATGGAAACTTCTTGTTTAATGCTTGAAAATCATGTTTATGATGGTTTTGAAGTGGCTGTTGGTGCTGCTGGAAAACGTGACATTCCAGCCATGAAAATCATGATTTTTGATTCTTATTTGATGTGTATTTGATGGCTGAAAAGTTTCTCTTTGGTTTGATAAAAATTGGGTTCAAATCGGTTTCCGAAAAGATTGAAAAACTAGCTGAAAATCAAGCAGAAATCTGATGAACTTTTGGAAAAAAAAATCTTTTAGGTTTTTGGAAGAACATGAAAACGTGTATTCAAGGAGTTTTGGGGGGTCCAAATGCAATTATTAAAAAGTTTGGGGTTGAAAATTAATTAATCAAAAGTTAGGGGCTAAAGTGCAAATATTAAAAGTTATAGGGGTCAAAGTGCAATTTCCAAGAAGTCCAGGGGTCAAAATGCAATTTTTGAAAGTTAAATAAAATATTATTATTTTAATAATAAAATATTAATATATTATTTTATTAATAATATTATTTTAATAATAATATTATTTTATTAATAATAATAAAATATTGATAAAAAGACAGTTTTCCCTGAAAGCCTCAGGAAGGCAGATTTGAGTCCAGAATTCTCTAATTTCCTTTACTAAACACCTAAGAAGAGGTATAAGAGAAGATATAGAGGTATATGAGGTAAAGAAACAAGATTTTGAAACCTGTGTTTAAGTTAAAAAGAAAAGGAGTTAAAAGTGATATAGCTGTGTACCTGACCTTACAGAGTAAACAGAGAATTGTAAAATGAGCTTCCTGTGATGTTGTAATGCTTGATTTATGATGATTGCTAAATGATGGAAAGTATGGTTATATGTGAATTATGAGCCTTCGGGCAATGCTTGTGAATGTTGTGCGGGGACGCCCGTATTGTGATGTTGCTTCCCAGACAGGCTGCGGTAGAGTAGAACCAGCCCTGCAAGCTGAATGCTTGGTAGAGGCCTGACTTGCATACCTGCGGTATATTGAGACCGGAGCAAATACCAGCCCTGCAAGTCAAGAGCACTTGGTAGAGGGTATGCGGTACTTAATCTGGGATTAAGTTCTGGGAAGGCCTTATCTGACTTGGAGGGTCGGATTGCGTCGGGTGCGGGTCGAAACCGACAAATGAGCTCATTACCTGCAGTAGGGACAGACATGCATCATACTTGTTTGTGCATTATTTATTGCTTATCTTCTTGTGTTCTTGTTCTATTAATGTGTGAATGTGCATTTACTTCCTATTTTCTCTCTTGTTCATGTGTTAGTTTATGTTGCTGTTATGTACATATTACTCTATATTTATTTATACTTCTATGACCACATACATTATAAACGAACTTAACTGTAAACCACGACCTTACTAAGAACTCCCCAGTTCTTACCCCTTACACCTCTACAGATGGACACGAGAGTCCTATTCTACGAGATTGATCCATCGTACATCGACGAGGACCTGGTGCGTGGCGAGTATTACATCTACTGTGCGGTACCTCATATCCGTAATTATGTAGTTCGTGGTAGATCTTTCCAGTACCATATTAGGACAGCATACTTTAATCCTGATGCACCCTATGACTTTCCTTTATCTTGGTTACACCCCGGCGGACCTGGGATACCTCATCCTGAGGAGCAGATGCCACCTCCTTCTCCCGACTGTATTTTGTTTGGTAGCTATCCTTTTATGGTTCCTGTGGCCAGCAGTGGTTCCTCTGCTATCACTCCGGCAGAAGAAGAGGACGAGGAAGAAGAAGATCGAGAGGAAGATCCTAACTTCAAAGTTATCTCCTCTGACAGCAATGACGATGAGCCAGGCGAGGCGCCAGCAGGCGAGCATCACCATTTGCCCGGTGATTTTCCGTGAGGAACTCTAGACCAGGATTGAGGAGAATTTTTAAGACGCCTAGTCTAACTTCAGTACATTAGAGTGTCTCCCTCACTTTTGTTAGCATGATTAGAGGGAATAGGCATATCATAGAGTTAGGCTAGCCTGGGTGCCAACTTAGGGGCTTTTGGACAGGCCAGGCCCTGGGGCGTCTTATATACATATATGTATATACTATATGAGTCATTGACTTAGGGGTGTTGTACCATAGCTCTATGCTTATATAACTGAATCACTTCTGTAACATGATGTATATTATAGTGTGTTGTTCCATATTCTGTTATCTTTTGTCTTATGTATGTGAATGTTTAATTATCCCTTGATATATGGAAGGTATGCGACTTTAACAACGTACAGGCTTATATTTATTAATTAATAATACAAAAAGGAAAAACAAGTTGGTAACATTCGATTTCTAGTATGATCTAGACATGCTGGAAGTTGGGTCGTTACAATTTGGTATCAGAGCGGTTCTTCCTGTTAGAGCCTGGGGAATAGACTGAATCATACTTTATTGCATGCTCTGTGGTGTGTCTCATGCTTATAGGGTATCTATGTGATATGTGTTGCATGAATGTCTTTGTGCTTTCATTCTGATAATGTTCACGCCCAACCTGAGGTATTAAGACTGATCACCTTGGTATTGATTGTTTGGTATGAACAGAATCAGGATGCCTCCACGGAGACGTAGCGATCGGGAAAGGTCTACTGTTAACAATCCGCCACGAAACGATGATAATCTGTTTGCTGCGATTCACGCTATGGCTGAGGCTCTGCGTGAAATGGCGACTGCTACTACCCGAGCAGTTAACCCTCTGGGGGAACGTAATGGAGAGCGTAACAATGACCGTAATGGTGAGAATGGTGGGAACAGTGATGGAGATAACATGAATCATGATAGGCCTATGACATTAGCTGCTTTCTTGAAAGTTAATCTACCGAAGTTCAAGGGTACGATTGTAGCAACTGAAGCTGATAATTGGTTCCAAGGCATAGAAAGGTCCTTGAGGGCACAACATGTCCCGGAAGAACAGTATGTAGAATTTGCTACTTATATGTTGGAAGGGGATGCTCAGCACTGGTGGCAGGGCATTCAACGTTTACTGCAGCAAGATGAGGGTAATATTTTGTGGGATGTTTTCAAAGAAGAGTTCTATAAGAAGTACTTTCCTAGAGCTACTCGTGAGGCAAAGGAGATGGAGTTGATGCAGTTGAAACAGGGAAATATGTCTGTTGCTGAGTATACAAGGAAGTTTGAAGATTTATGTCGTTTTTCCAAGGTTTGTCAAGGGAATCCAGCAGATTTAGAAGAGTGGAAATGTTTGAAATTTGAAGATGGACTCCGTGAAGATTTGTTGAACTCAGTGGTTCCATTGGAAATACGGAATTTTGCGGAGTTGGTTAATAAGAGTCAGCTAGTAGAGGACTGTGCTAAGAAGATAGCTGCAGCTCGGATGAATCACCCAGGATGTTCTTGTCAGAATTATAATCGGTATACAGCTCCTCAGGGAAGGAATTTTAAGCAGGGAGCAATGCCTTCACGAAGGTACAATTAGAATAGAAATGTTCATGCACGTCCTACAAGAGGGAATGGAGGAAGAATGAGACAGGATATGGGTAAGCGACCTCAGCAGGCGCAGATGCGACCAGTATGTAGGCAGTGCGGAAAGGAGCATGGAGGTAGACCTTGTCAGCTTACAGGCGTTATTTGTTTTTCTTGTGGTCAGCCTGGACATATGGCTAAGGACTGTCCGAAGAAGCCAGTACAAGGAATAGATAGGCTGCGACAGCAAGGACGTGTGTTTGCTATGACTACTGATGACGCAATGAAATCAGACTCCCTAATTCAAGGTCAGTGTTATGTCAAATCTCGACTCTTAACTGTACTATATGACTCTGGTGCATCACATTCATTTATTTTTGAGACTGTTGCGCATGAGTTGGGATTAGATTTCACCATGTTAGATTATAATCTAATTATTCGTACACCCACATCTCAAAATGCCTTGACTAGTCAAGTATGTCAACAGGTGCCTTTTGTTATTGAGGCTAGGACTTTTATACATGACCTGGTTTGTTTGCCTTTGTGTGGTTTAGATATTATCTTAGGTCTAGATTGGTTGTCCAAGCATCATGTTTTCCTTGATTGTTTTAAACGAATTGCTACATTTCCATCATCTGAAATGCACACTGAACCAGTTGAGTCTTGTACTTTCTATTTGAATTCCCTAAGAGTTATTTCTAGTAATAGTGGGTTAGAGGGTTACGTTCTACTATCGGCTAGCTCAGAAACTAATGAACAAGACTTGGAGCAAATCCGAGTGGTGAAGGAGTTTCCTGATGTTTTTCCGGATGATATACCTGAGTTTCCACCTTAGAGAGAGATAGAGTTTAGTATTGATCTGGTTCCTGGAGCCAGACCAATTTCTATAGCACCGTATCGGATGTCACCGTTGGAATTAGCAGAGTTAAAGAAGCAGTTGAATGAATTGCTGGGGAAGAAGTTTATTCGTCCGAGTGTATCACCATGGGGAGCTCCAGTGTTACTAGTAAAGAAGAAGGATGGTGGAATGAGGTTATGTGTGGATTATCGGTAATTGAACAAGATCACAATCAAGAACAACTATCCACTCCCAAGGATAGATGATCTGATGGACCAGCTGAGAGGTGCGACAGTATTCTCGAAGATTGATTTGCGGTCAAGTTACCATCAAATCCGGGTGAAGGAATCAGATATACCTAAAACTGCCTTTCGAACTAGGTACGGTCACTCTGAGTATACGGTTATGTCCTTTGGACTGACTAATGCTCCTGTTGTATCCATGGATTATATGAATCGCATTTTTCGTCCGCATCTAGATCAGTTTGTGGTAGTCTTTATAGATGATATCCTCATCTATTCCAAGACAGAAGAAGAACATGGAGAGCATTTGAGGATTATGTTGCAAATATTAAGAGCACGGAAGCTATATGAGAAGTTGTCGAAATGTGAGTTTTGGGCGACAGAAGTGGCATTCTTGGGACATGTGATCACACGAGATGGAATAACTGTAGATCCTTTAAAGATCGAGGCCGTAGTACAATGGAAGCAACCCAAGACAATTACAGAAGTTCGTAGTTTCTTGGGGTTAGCAGGATACTATCGACGGTTTATCAAGGGTTTTTCATAGATAGCTTTACCTTTGACTTGCTTTACTAGGAAGGAAGTTCCGTTTGAGTGGACAGAGAAGTGTGAAGAAAGCTTTGAAACTTTAAAGGAAAAGTTGACGACGGCGCCAGTTTTGGTGTTACCTGACCCACAGGAACCTTTTGAGGTGCATTGTGATGCTTCTTCTAAGGGATTTGGATGTGTATTGATGCAGCATAGGAATGTGGTAGCTTATGCTTCGAGACAACTAAGACCTCACGAAAGGAACTATCCGACACATGATTTGGAATTAGCAGCAGTGGTCTTTGCACTTAAGATTTGGAGGCACTATTTGTACGGAGCCCAATTTGAAGTCTTCTCTGATCATAAGAGTTTGAAGTATATGAGGCAGAGGCGATGGATGGAATTCTTAAAAGATTATGATTTTAAGATGAGCTATCATCTTGGGAAGGCAAATGTAGTCGCAGATGCTTTGAGTCGGAAGAGTTTGGGCATATCCTGGATGATGATCAAGGAAGGAGAAATGATCTCAGCCTTTGAAAACTTAAAATTAGGAATGAGAGAGACATCAAGAGGAGTTGTTATGGCGAGACTACAATTAACATCTGACTTTTAAGATAGCTATTCAGCAAGCTCAAGCCCAGAATTCAAGAATGCTGACATTGTTAACACGGATGAAGGCAGATCAGCCGGAAGAGGTACGCCAAGATAAAGAGGGAATATGGAGATATAGGAACAGAATTTGTGTACCTGCTCAGGAGGACTTGAGAAAGAACATTCTGACCGAAGCTCATGAAAGCAGATTTTCTATCCATCCCGGAACGACTAAAATGTACCAAGATCTGAAAAAGATGTTCTGGTGGCCGAGAATGAAGAAAGATATAGCAACGTATGTTTTAAAGTGTCTCACTTGCCAGAAGATTAAGGTGGAACATCAAAAACCACCTGGAACCCTGCAACCATTGGAAATACCGCAATGGAAATGGGAAGAGATTACGATGGATTTTGTTACTGGGTTACCAAGAACCTCTGCCGGGCATGATACAATTTGGGTAATTGTAGATCGATTGACAAAATCAGCGCATTTTCTACCAATTCAAATTGGTCACAGCTTGGAGAAACTCGCCCGGTTATACATTCAGGAGATAATACGATTGCATAGAATACCTTCATCAATTGTGTCAGACAGAGATCCAAGGTTTACTTCTAGATTTTGGGGAGCTCTACAGAAAGCTTTTGGGACGAAGTTGCACTTAAGTACAGCATATCACCCACAGACTGATGGACAGACAGAACGAACAATTCGTACCTTGGAAGATATGTTGAGATCTTGCGTAATGGACCAACAGGGTAACTGGGACAAATACTTGGCATTGATTGAGTTTGTTTATAACAACAGTTATCAACAGAGTATCGGAATGGCACCATATGAGGCCCTCTATGGAAGAAAGTGTCAATCACCATTATGCTGGTATGACAAGGAGGAAGGCAGGATTTTGGGGCCAGACTTGGTACAAGAAACTACCGAATGGATTAAGCACATTCGAGAGAAGATTCAAACTGCCCAAAGTCGACAAAAGAGCTATGCAGATAATAGGCGTAGGCCCTTAGAATTTAACGAAGGTGACCATATTTTCTTAAGAGTGACACCTACGACTGGAATAGGTAGAGCTCTTAGGACTAAGAAATTGAATCCACGATACTTAGGTCCTTTTCAAATTCTTAAAAGAGTCGGTCCAGTAGCATACCAAGTAGCTCTCCCTCCTTATTTGTCAAACCTTCATGATGTTTTTCATGTTTCACAACTCAAAAAGTATAATCCCGACGAAAGCCACGGTTTACAACCAGAGACAGTACAGCTGCGAGCCGACTTGACATATCAAACCCTACCAGTCAGGATTGTGGAACGAAGTGACAAACAGCTTAGAGACAAGACAGTATCATTGGTTAAGGTAGCATGGGGACAAACTGGAACTGAAGAGTACACATCGGAGCCGGAAGATAAGATGAGAACAGACTACCCGTTTTTCTTTTCAGGTAATTGAAATTTTGAGGACAAAATTTTCTTTTAGGAGGGTAGAATGTAACGGCCTAGCCCCGAAGAAACGGCGCTTTTTCGGGATCAAACAGAATTTTTACAGAATTTTTAGGAATTTCTATGCATATAAGCACCTCCACTGCACAGGTGCTGCGTCATCAAGCTGCTGAGTCAGCAGCTTGATTGCACAGGACACCTCTCCTAATCTAAGTAGGCACGTCGTGAAGATTTGCGTTTTTGAGCCACTTCGGGCCCGAATTTCAAAATTCTGATTTCCGTGGTTAGTCTCTATGTGACGAGCCTGTCACGAATTTCGAGAGAAAAATTATATTAATATAATATTCATATATTATTATTTTATTCAGAATATTATATTATTATCTTCTCTACTGTGATTAATGTTGATCTATGTTTAGTAATATAATAACTGAGCTTGAAATCTACCAGTAACGGATAATACCAGCATTCTTAGATGAACTTAGCACTGCTAATACTTCATCATATATCTTTTATTCTTATGATTATCCAGTTACTAGTGTCATTTACACTAATTAACTTAATGTTTATCCATTAGTAGTGTAATTACTTAAGTTCTAATACATCTAGCTTTAGTAATTATCCTTTTCTGAGATATTTTGACAAGTAACTTTTGAATAATCATCATCCAAAAGCCATGGCCTCCGTAGGACAGCTTGGCTATCATTTTTGTTCTTGGAAAAGCTTAGAACACTATGAAAGAGAACCATGAAGTTTCCATGAACACCTGAGCTACTTTCTCCGTTCTTTCTCAAACCGAAACCCCTATCAAAAATCTAATCTTACCAAAGTGTTCACCTCTTATTCCTCTTCATTTCTATGTCACTTTTCATGGAGTAAATCAAGGTATGAAGGCTGCTCCTCCTCCTTGAAGATTCGGCCATGGTGGTTCCTTAAGTTAATGATGTTTTCTTCATGTTCTTTCTTAGGATCTCTTATTCAATCACCAAAAGCTCTAAGAAAACGTGATTTCTAGTTACCTTAAGGTGAGGAAAACCTTCTTTTCATCATCATGAAGCTTCAGCCTTCATGGTTCATAAGATTCTAAAGTTGTTTTTGATGTTAAAATAGGCGTAAAAGTGCTTCTGGAAGCTTGTTTTTGGTGCAATCTCGGACAGCAGCAAAGGAGGTAAGGTTTGGTAAATTAATCAATGATTAGCTGTGTTCTAGAAGTGTTAAACCAGATCTTGTTGCTTGAGATTTGATTTTGGGTGTATGTGTGAGGGTTTGATCATGGAAACTTGTTGTTTAATGCTTGAAAATCATGTTTATGATGGTTTTGAAGTGGCTGTTGGTGCTGCTAGAAAACGTGACATTCCAGCCATGAAAATCATGATTTTTGATGCTTATTTGATGTGTATTTGATGGCTGAAAAGTTTCTCTTTGGTTTGATAAAAATCGGGTTCAAATCGGTTTCAGAAAAGATTGAAAAACTAGCTGAAAATCAAGCAGAAATCTGATGAACTTTTGGAAAAAAAATATTTTTGGTTTTTGGAAGAACATGAAAACGTGTATTCAAGGAGTTATAGAGGTCAAAGTGCAATTTCCAAGACGTCTGGGGTCAAAATGCAATTTTTGAAAGTTAAATAAAATATTATTATTTTAATAATAAAATATTAATATATTATTTTATTAATAATATTATTTTAATAATAATATTATTTTATTAATAATAATAAAATATTGATAAAAAGACAGTTTTCCCTGAAAGCCTTAGGAAGGCAGATTTGAGTCCAGAATTCTCTAATTTCCTTTACTAAACACCTAAGAAGAGGTATAAGAGAAGATATAGAGGTATATGAGGTAAAGAAACAAGATTTTGAAACATGTGTTTAAGTTAAAAAGAAAAGGAGTTAAAAGTGATATAGCTGTGTACCTGACCTTACAAAGTAAACAGAGAATTGTAAAATGAGCTTTCTGTGATGTTGTAATGCTTGATTTATGATAATTGCTAAATGATGGAAAGTATGGTTATATGTGAATTATGAGCCTTCGGGCAATGCTTGTGAATGTTGTGCGGGGACGCCCGTATTGTGATGTTGCTTCCCAAACAGGGTGTGGTAGAGTAGTACCAGCCCTGCAAGCTGAATGCTTGGTAGAGACCTGACTTGCATACCTGCGGTATATTGAGACCTGAGCAAATACCAGCCCTGTAAGTCGAGAGCACTTGGTAGAGGGTATGCGGTACTTAATTTGGGATTAAGTTCTGGGAAGGCCTTATCTGACTTGGAGGGTCGGATTGCGTCGGGTGCGGGTCGAAACCGACAAATGAGCTCATTACCTGCAGTAGGGACAGACATGCATCATACTTGTTTGTGCATTATTTATTACTTATCTTCTTGTGTTCTTGTTCTATTCCTTGTTTGTTTGAGCATAACTGTGTGATTGCATATTAATGTGTGAATGTGCATTTACTTCCTATTTTCTCTCTTGTTCATGTGTTAGTTTATGTTGCTGTTATGTACATATTACTCTATATTTATTTATACTTCTATGACCACGGACATTATAAACGAACTTAACTGTAAACCCCAACCTTACTAAGAACTCCCCAGTTCTTACCCCTTACACCTCTACAGATGGACACGAGAGTCCTATTCTACGAGATTGATCCACCGTACATCCACGAGGACCCGGTGCGTGGCGAGTATTACATCTACTGTGCGGTACCTCGTATTCGTAATTATGTAGTTCGTGGTATTTCTTTCCAGTACCCTATTAGGACAGCATACTTTAATCCTGATGCACCCTATGACTTTCCTTTATCTTGGTTACACCTCGGCGGACCTGGGATACCTCATCCTGAGGAGCAGATGCCACCTCCTTCTCCCGAATATATTTTGTTTGGTAGCTATCCTTTTATGGTTCCTGTGGCCAGCAGTGGTTCCTCTGCTATCACTCCGGCAGAAGAAGAGGACGAGGAAGAAGAAGATCCAGAGGAAGATTCTAACTTCATAGTTATCTCCTCTAACAGCGATGACGATGAGCCAGGCGAGGCGCCAGCAGGCGAGCATCACCATTCGCCCGGTGATTTTCCGTGAGGAACTCCAGACCAGGATTGAGGAGACTTTTTGAGACGCCTAGTCTAACTTCAGTACATTAGAGTGTCTCCCTCACTTTTGTTAGCATGATTAGAGGGAATAGGCATATCATAGAGTTAGGCTAGCCTGGGTGCCAACTTAGGGGCTTTTGGATAGGCCAGGCCCTAGGGCGTCTTATGTACATATATGTATATACTATATGAGTCACTGACTTAGGGGTGCTGTACCATAGCTCTATGCTTATTTAACTGAACCACTTCTGTAACATGATGTATATTATAGTGTGTTGTTCCATATTCTGTTATCTTTTGTCTTATGTATGTGAATGTTTAATTATCCCTTGATATATGGAAGGTATGCGACTTTAAATTATTGTTGTTAAAAAAAAATTTACTTGTAAAATTCGTGGGGTTTTAACAACGTACAGGCTTATATTTATTAATTAATAATACAAAAAGGAAAAACAAGTTGGTAACATTCGATTTCTAGTATGATCTAGACATGCTGGAAGTTGGGTCGTTACATGACGCGTACGCGTCGATATGCAAAAATGAAAAGGGACGCATGGGCGCGAAGCACGCGTACGCGTAATGAGCTTTCAGCGAACAATGACGCACACACGAAGTAGAATCGTACACGTGGGTGAATGAACGTTGCGCTGACTTTCAGAATGCTACGTTTCCTTGGAAGCTGCAACAAAGTACCCCATCTCTGATCCACTTCATCAAAGGCCAAAAAGCCCACTCCAAGTACTTGATGACTAAATTAGAAAGTGTATAAGTAGGAGAAAATTTGATTTGAACATGACCTTTTTTATTTTTGGACTTTTCTCTTTTACCTTCTGCTTATTTTTTTCTTAGTTCTGCTTTAGGATTTCTGTAGAATTGGAGATCGGATCGTAGCTTGCTTCTGTTTTTCTTATTCTGAAATTTTCCTTTTCTGTTTTAGAATTTGAGATCTGATCTTAGCTTTCTTTTTATTTTTTTTCTTCTTCTACAATTTTTCTTTACTGTTCTGGTACTAGAACCCTGATTGATCAATTTTTCTGAATTTCTTCACCTTAGAGTTCTTTGATTTACTAGAATTTACATTTTTTAGTTCTGTTTTGATTCCCAGCACCCAAAACCCCTTTTATTCTCCATGCAATTTAAGTTTCCTGGAAATTTAGATTCTGCAATTTAAATTACCTGAACTTTATATTTCAGCTATTTACCTTTCTTGCAATTTAAGTTTCAGCTCTTTTAATTTCTTGCACTTTAAGTTTCAGCCATTTTAGCTTTCTGCAATTTAATTTTCTATCAATTTTCATTCCGCACTCTAGCTTACTTACAATTTCCTTTCTGTTAATCAAATTTCACCCAATTCATCAAATATTCGCTTAACTAAATTCATCACCATACTAAAGTTGCTTAATCCATCAATCCCTGGTACACATGCTGGTGAGTTTGTATGGAATCATTTTTCCCTCATCAGTAAGTGTAAAAGTAAAAGTCCCAAGCTAACAACCAACCCCTTTTCAGTACTCTTCAAGGGATATTTATACTACTCATATTCTAGAAAATGAAAAATTACAAAAGGAAAAGAAAATTACAATTGAAAACTAAAGAGAAAAACCATTAAATTGAAGCATGCGAGTGGCATGAGCGCGGCGTGTGAGTGGCGTGCCACGCCCAGCTCATTAGCTTGGCTTGGCGTGCCACCCCTAGCTCCCAAGTGGCACGCTCCCCTTAGTGTAGCTGGGTTGGCGTGCCATGCCCAAACTCAAGTGTCACGCCCCATAGAGTTGTCTTCCTTCTTCCTCTCTGGTAAATTAAACTAGCGTGGCACGCCAAGAACTGGCATGCCACACCTTAAGCAAAGTCCTCATCCTTCTCCTCTGGAAAGTATAGCTGGCGTGCCACGCCCAGCAGTGTCGTGCCACGCCCTTGTTAAGCTCTTCAACCTTCTTCTCTGGTCACTCGTACTGGTATGCCATGCCCAGGTCTGGTGTGCCACACCCTCATTAGGATCTTCATTCTCTTCTCTGAAATGTTGAACTGGCGTGTCACACCCTAGACGGGCGTGCCACGCCCATTGTGGTGCATGGACATCCCCTTTTGATCCAGTAAGCTGGTGTGCCACGCCTAGGACTCAAGTGGCACGCCCATTATGCGAACAACATTGACGTGCCATGCCCGAAACACTAAGTGGCACGCCCATTGATATTTTGGCATGGCGTGCCACGCCTAAAGTCTCAAGTGACACGACTTCGATGAGTCCTTGTCCCTTCTTCTCTGGGAGTTTGCATTGGCATGCCATGCCTTCAACCTGGCGTGCCATGCCCTTGTGAAGTTCTTCATGCACCTTTTCTGGTTTGGTGAACTGGCGTGCCACGCCAAGAGCTCAAGTGGCACGCCCATGATGATGGTTGAACTCACAAGCTTGGCGTACCACTTGCAAAGTACCAAGTGGCATGCCTTCGATGCTGCTTCTTCCCTTCTTCTCTGCTTAGTTGAACTGGCGTTCCACGCCCAGCATGATGGATAGAACTGGCATGCCACACCTTGCTTGGCATGCCATGCCCCTTGCAATTCTTCAAAGAACCTTATCTGGCCAGAATACCTGGCGTGCCACGCCCAGCAGTGGCATGCCACGCCTGGCCTTGGCGTGCCACACCCATTGTAATTCATCACTGCTTCTTTTCTAGAAATTATAGCTGGCGTGCCACGCCTGGCCTTGGCGTGCCACGCACTTTGAAACTCTTCAAGGACTCCTTCCTGATTCATGTGCCTGGCGTGCCACGCCCATATTATCGAACCTTACTTTGGGCTATTTTGTCCCCTTTTTATTTTTTTCTTTTGCTTTTCTTTCTTTTTTTTCTTCTTTTCTTTTTTTTTTTTTTACTTTTGTATATTTTTTTCTTCTTTTCTTTCTTTTTGAACAACAAACATATACAAGAGCATCAATGCACATGGCATCATATTTAATGCATGAATATGTACCCAATTCCCAAGACCTTCAATGAAAATTCTAAACACCCTTTTACCTCAACCAATGTCCCAAGTTTCCCCACTCTTGAATGACACACACTCACTAGTCTAAGTTAATCAAAGATCCAAATAAGGACATTTATTGTTTTTCACTTAAAGGCTTGTAATGTGCTGAAATTAAGAACAATGGGGTTAAAATAGGCTCAAAGTTGGCTAACAAAGGTTGATGAAAGGTAGGCCATTTGGGTAAGTGAGCTAAATGAAATGATGGCCTCAATCATATAAATGCATGTCTACATGGAATAATAGACATAAAGAATCGAACAAATCAAAGATCACAATCATAGAGAGAGAATAATCACACAAGAATGAAAATAAGTGGTTATAAGATGTAACCACACAACTAGGCTCAAATCTCATATGCTTGTGTTCTTAGCTCAAAATCCATGTTCCAAAATAAATTCTTCAAGCAAGATTAACATAAAAATTTTCAAATTGGAAAGGTGCCCTAAAAACAGTTTCTTGCAAGATAAGTCATCACCCTAACCAAGTAGTCCTAACATACAAAAAGTGTTCAAATATAAAAACTAACCATGCAATCTATTCTAACTACTAAAAGAAAAATCAAAATCATGTGTGTTGAGAAGAAAATGGTACTTATGGAAGTTGGTAACCGACCTCCCCACACTTAGAAGTCTGCACGGTCCTCCGTGCCAATGGTAATACGCAAAGGGGGATTCGGGTCGTCACTTCCACCATCCATGCCTTGAGTGCTTGCTTCACTGGTGTCCGAGGCAGATGTGGAAATTTTCGGCTCTTCCTTAGGCAGGTTGACACAACCCCAAAGCTTCTTCATGTAAGCAAATCGGCATTTGTTACGCCGCTCATATCGATCTAACTTCTCATTGAGCTCCAAAAGCAGCTGATGGGTTGACTTCAGTGGTGCGGATGAAGTGGTAGAAATAGCGGAGGATGGAGGAGCTATGTCAAGGCCTGTGGTACAATATCGCCCTTTACCGGAATTATAGCCTCGCAAGGGACACCAGCAGCCGCAACCAAATATGATTCCATTGCGGGAAATAGTAGATTACCCTTGGCATGGACTCGACCCATCACTTGTCGGATGAGGAGAGGGATGTTGACTGGCCTCTCCGTGAGTATACACCAAATAAGGAGGGCTAGATCATTCGTGATGGATGACTTATGGGTGCTTGGAAACACGTAGTGAGATAAGATCTGGGCCCATGATCGAGCCTCCACTATAAGCGCGCATGCGTCAAGGCACTTAGGCCGCATCTTGAGTCTCCCATGGGTCCAAAATGTCTCTGGTTGGCCAAAGACTCAAAGGATCGAGTCCCAATTAAACCCAAATTCATTCCGCTGACATAGGACCTCTTAGTAACCATCCATTTTCTCCGGTACCGATAAAACAATAAGCACTCACTGAATAGCCTCTTTCGAAATCGGGACTTGCTTCCAACGCACGTAGACCGACTGAAGAGAATGGGAGTGGTAATTAGAGTAGAACTCTACCACCCAAGAAAGGTTGGCCTCTTGTGGACGCCGCATGAGAAATCCCCATTGCCGCTGCTCAATGCGGGGCATCACATACTGAGCAATGTGGTCTGGAGGGACAACTAGATGCTCGGAATGATAGTTCCTCTCAACTATGGCGGGGAACATGAGCTCACAGAAGCGGTTGGGAAACCTTGTGGGGTCCCTTACCAGATTTCCCTTCACTTGTTCATCAATATGAACAATTGTCTTCGCCTTCTTTGAAATGGGCTTAGCTCCTAGTGTAGGTTGCGCCTTTGAGGTTGATTTTTGGGGTGCCCTTTTTGTGGTCGGTTTCTTCGACGCCTTTTCTTTGCCTTTTTTGGTGGCCATCCTGAAAAAGAAAGGGAAAGAGGAGACACTAAAGCCCAAAGAATCAACTCGGAGAATAACATGCAAGTGAAAAGAAATGCCCAAAAGGGATAATGTGTCTTGAGGGCATGACAGCTGTAACATGTGAACAAGACAAGAATAGGATCACGGGTTATATCACTTAGCATGGGATGCAAAAGTGAGAAGAGAATGCAAGAAAGCATGAGAAGGGTATACTCAAGCATCAATAATAATGAGGGAGCAAGTTAGTGCACGAAATCGTGATCGTTCCTTCCTTGGTAACGGCGCCAAAAACTTGGCACGCACGTTCTTAATCTTAATTCTTTGTCACAACTTCGCACAACTAACCAGCAAGTGCACTGGGTCGTCCAAGTAATAAACCTTACGTGAGTAAGAATCGATCCCACGGAGATTGTCGGCTTGAAGCAAGCTATGGTCACTTTATAAATCTCAGTCAGGCGGATTCAAATGGTTATAGAGTTTGGATAATTAAAATATAATTAAAATATAAAATAGGATAGAGATACTAATGTAATTTATTGGTAAGAATTTCAGATAAGCGTATAGAGATGCTTTTGTTCCTTCTGAATCTCTGCTTTTCTACTGTCTTCATCCAATCATTCCTACTCCTTTCCATGGCAAGCTGTATGTTGGGCATCACCGTTGTCAATGGCTACATCCCGTCCTCTCAGTGAAAATGGTCCAAAATGCGCTGTCACCGCACGACTAATCATCTGTCGGATCTCAACCATACTGGAGTAGGATTCAGTAATCCTTTTGCGTCTGTCACTACGCCCAGCACTCGTGAGTTTGAAGCTCGTCACAGCCATCCCTTCCCAGATCCTACTCGGAATACCACAGACAAGGTTTAGATTTTTCGGATATCAAGAATGGCCACCAATAATTCTAGCCTATACCACGAAGACTCTGATCTCACGATCAGAAGGCTAAGAGATACACATTCAAGCTTGTTTGCATGTAAAACGGAAGTGGTTGTCAGGCACGTGTTCATAGGTGAGAATGATGATGAGCGTCACATAATCATCACATTCATCTTGTTCTTTTGTGTGAATTAATATCTTAGAGAAGAAATAGGCTTGAGTTGAATAGAAAAACAATAGTACTTTGCATTAATTCACGAGGAACAGCAGAGCTCCACACCTTAATCTATAGTGTGTAGAAACTCTACCGTTGAAAATACATAAGAACAAGATCCAGGGATGGCCGAATGTCCAGCCTATCAGGTCTAGGGACTAAACATCCAAAGATAGATACTTAACATGATAATAAAAAGTTATATTTATACTAAACTAGTTACTAGGGTTACAAAAATGAGTAAATGATACAGAAATTCACTTCCAGGCCCACTTGGTGTGTGCTTGGGCTGAGCATTGAAGCTTTCACGTGCAGAGGTCTTTCTTGGAGTTAAACGCCAGTTTGTAACTTGTTTCTGGCGTTTAACTCCAGAATAGGGCAGAGAGCTGGCGTTGAACGCCAGTTTGCGTCGCCTAAGTTCAGGCAAAGTATAGACTATTATATATTGCTGGAAAGACCTGGATGTCTACTTTCCAACGCAATTGAGAGCGCTCCATTTGCACTTCTATAGCTCCAGAAAATCCACTTTGAGTGCAGGGAGGTCAGAATCCAACAGCATCTGCAGTCCTTCTTCAACCTTTGAATCTGATTTTTGCTCAAGTCCCTCAATTTCAGCCAGAAATTACCTAAAATCACAGAAAAACACACAAACTCATAGTAAAGTCTAGAAATGTGATTTTTATTTAAAAACTAACAAAAAAATACTAAAAATTAACTAAATTATACCAAAAACTATGTAAAAACAATGCCAAAAAGCGTATAAATTATCCGCTCATCACAACACCAAACTTAAATTGTTGCTTGTCCCCAAGAAACTGAAAATCAAATAGGATAAAAAGAAGAGAATATACTATAAATTCCAAATATCAATGAAACTTAGCTCTAATTAGATGAGCGGGACTAGTAGCTTTTTGCCTCTGAATAGTTTTGGCATCTCACTCAATCCATTGAAGTTCAGAATGATTGGCATCTATAGGAACTTAGAATTCAGATAGTGTTATTTATTCTCCTAGTTCAGTATGTTGATTCTTGAACACAGCTACTTTATGAGTCTTGGCCGTGGCCCTAAGCACTTTGTTTTCCAGTATTACCACCGGATACATAAATGCCACAGACACATAATTGGGTGAACCTTTTCAGATTGTGACTTAGCTTTGTTAAAGTACCCAATTAGAGGTGTCCAGGGGTTCTTAAGCACACTCTTCATTTTGCTTTGGACCTCGACTTTAACCGCTCAGTCTAAAGTTTTCACTTGACACCTTCACGCCACAAGCACATGGTTAGGGACAGCTTGGTTCAGCCGCTTAGGCCAGGATTTTATTCCTTTAGGCCCTCCTATCCACTGATGCTCAAAGCCTTGGATCCTTTCTATTACCCATGCCTTTTGGATTTAAGGGCTATTGGCTTTTTGCTCTTGCCTTTTGGTTTAAAGAGCTTTTGGCTTTTTCTGCTTGCTTTTTCTTTTTCTTTCTCTCTTTTTTTCGCCATTTTTCTTTTCCCTTTTTTTTTCGTAAGCTTTTATATTCACTGCTTTTTCTTGCTTCAAGAATCAACTTTATGATTTTTCAGATTATCAAATAACATTTCTCCTTTTTCATCATTCTTTCAAGAGCCAACATATTTAACATTCATAAACAACAATATCAAAAGACATATACACTGTTCAAGCTTTCATTCAGAAAACAAAAAGTATTGTCACCACATCAAAATAATTAAACTAATTTCAAGGATGAATTTAAAACTCATGTACTTCTTGTTTTTTTGTAATTAAAACATTTTTCATTTAAGAGAGGTGATGGATTCATAAGACATTCATAGCTTTAAGACATAGACACTTAGACACTAGTGATCATGTAACAAGACACAAACATAAATAAACATAAAGCATAGTAAACAAAAAATAGAGAAATAAGAACAAGGAGATTAAAGAACGGGTCCACCTTAGTGAGGGTGGCGTCTTTCTCTTCTTAAAGAACCAATGGTGCTCTTGAGCTCCTCTATGTCTCTTCCTTGTCTTTGTTGTTCCTCCCTCATAGCTCTTTGATCTTCTCTAATCTCATGGAGAATGATGGAGTGCTCTTGGTGTTCCATCCTTATTTGTCCCATGTTGGAACTTAATTCTCCTAGGGAGGTGTTGATTTGCTCCCAATAGTTTTGTGGAGGAAAGTGCATCCCTTGAGGTATCTCAGGGATTTCATGGTGAGGAATTTTCTCATGCTCTTGTTGAGGTCCATGATATCTTGTTTGCTCCATCCTTTTCTTAGTGATGGGCTTATCCTCTTCAATGAGGACGTCCCCCTCTATGTCAATTCCAGCCGAATTACAGAGGTGACAAATGAGGTGAGGAAAGGCTAACCTTGCCAAAGTGGAAGACTTGTCAGCCACCTTATAAAGTTCTTGAGGTATAATCTCATGAACTTCCACTTCCTCCCCAATCATGATACTATGGATCATGATGGCCCGATCTACAGTAACTTCAGACCGGTTGCTAGTAGGAATAATTGAGCGTTGAATAAACTCCAACCATCCTCTAGCTAGAGGCTTAAGGTTTGGTCTTCTCAATTGAACCGGCTTGCCTCTTGAGTCAACTTTCCATTGAGCTCCTTCTACACATATGTCCATGAGGACTTGGTCCAACCTTTGATCAAAGTTGACCCTTCTAGTGTAGGGGCGTGCGTTTTCTTGCATCATTGGCAAGTTGAACGCCAGCCTTACATTTTCCGAACTGAAATCTAAGTATTTTCCCCGAACCATTGTAAGTTAATTCTTTGGATTTGGGTTCACACTTTGATCATGGTTCCTAGTGATCCATGTATTTGCATAAAACTCTTGAACCATTAAGATCCTAACTTGTTGAATGGGGTTGGTGAGAACTTCCCAACCTCTTCTTCGGATCTCATGACAGATCTCCGGATACTCATTCTTTTTGAGCTTGAAAGGGACCTCAAGGATCACTTTCTTCTTGGCCACAACTTCATAGAAGTGGTCTTGATGGACCTTTGAGATAAATCTCTCCATCTCTCATGACTCAGAGGTGGAAGCAATTGCCTTCCCTTTCCTCTTTCTTGAGGTTTCTCCGGCCTTAGGTGCCATTAATGGTTATGGAAAAACAAAAAGCAATGCTTTTACCACACCAAACTTAAAATGTTTCCTCGTCCCTGAGCAAAAGAAGAAAGAAAGAAGGGTAAGAAGAAGAAAAATGGAGGAGAGGGAGAGAGGTGTGTATTCGGCCAAGGGGAAGAAGAAAGGGTTTTGTTGTGTGAAAATGAAGAAGGAATGAGGGGTTTATATAGGAGTGGGGGAGGGTTTAGGGTTTGGCCATTAGGGTTGGGTTTGGGAGGGAAAAGAGTTTGAATTTTGGAGGTAGGTGGGGTTTTTGGGGAAGAGAGGATGGATGTGAGTGGTGAATAGGTGATAGGGAAGAGTGATTGAGGTGATTGGTGAAGGGTATTTGTGGAAGAGAGTTATGAAAAGGTGTGAAGAGGAGAGAAGAAAAGGTGGGGATCCTATGGGGTCCACAGATCCTGAGGGGATCTTGTGGGGTCCACAGATCCAGTGGGGTCAAGGACTTAACATCCCTGCTCCAATTAGGCGTGTAAAACGCCCTTAGTATGCATGTCTGGCGCTAAACGCCAGCTTGCTACTTGTTTCTGGCATTTAACACCACTTCCATGCTTTGTTCTGGCGTTAAACACCAGTCTGGTGCTTATTTCTGGCGTTTAACGCCAGCTTGATGCTTCTTTCTGGCGTTAAACGCGAGTTTGATGCTTCTTACTGGCGTTTAAACGCCAGTAAGTTCTTCCTCCAGAGTGAGCTATTTTTAAAGCTGTTTTTCATTCTGTTTTTGATTTTTCAGTAGTTTTTGTGACTCCACATGATTATCAACCTAAAAAAAAACATAAAATAACAATAGAAAATGAATAGATATAATTAAATAACATTGGGTTGCCTCCCAACAAGCACTTCTTTAATGTCAATAGCTTGACAATGAGATGTCATGGAGCCTCACAGATGTTCAGAGCAATATTGCGACCTCCCACCACCAAACTTAGAGTTTGAATGTGGGGGTTCAACACCAAACTTAGAGTTTGACTGTGGGGGCTTTAGTTGACTCTGCAGTGAGAGAAGCTTTTCATGCTTTCTCTCCATGATTACAGAGGGAGATCCTTGAGTTTTAAACACAAGGTTGTCCTCATTCAGTTGAAGGACCAATTCTCCTTTGTCCACATCAATCATAGCTCTTGCTGTGGCTAGGAAGGGTCTTCCAAGGATGATGGATTCATCCTCTTCCTTCCCAGTGTCTAGGATTATGAAATCACCAGGGATGTAAAGGCCTTTAACCTTTACTAACACGTCCTCTACTAGTCTATAAGCCTGTTTTCTTGAGTTGTCTGCCATCTCTAATGAGATTCTGGCAGCTTGTACCTCAAAGATCCCAAGTTTCTCCATTACAAAGAGTGGCCTTAAGTTTATTCCTGACCCCAGGTCACATAGAGCCTTCTCGAATGTCATGGTGCCTATGTTACAGGGAGGAATTTACCAGGATCTTGTTTCTTTTGAGGTAGAGTTTGCTGAACCAAGGCATTTAGTTCCTTGATGAGCAATGGAGATTCATCCTCCCAAGTCTCATTACCAAATAATTTAGCATTCAGCTTCATGATTGCTCCTAAATATTGAGCAACTTGCTCTTCAGCAATGTCTTCATCTTCTTCAGAAGATGAATAGTCATCAGAGCTCATGAATAGTAAAAGGAGGTTCAATAGAATCTCTATGGTCTCTAGATGAGCCTCAGATTCCTTTGGTTCCTCAAAGAGAAACTCCTTATTGGCCAGTGAACGTCCCAGGAGGTCTTCCTCACTAGGATTCACGTCCTCCTCCACCTCTTTGGATTCGGCCACACCAAGCAAGGTAATGGCCTTGCACTCTCTTTTTGGATTCTCTTCTGTATTGCTTGGGAGAGTACTAGGAGGGGTTTCAGTGACTTTTTTACTCAGCTGGCCCACTTGTGCCTCCAAATTTCTAATGGAGGACCTTGTTTTATTCATGAAACTTAAAGTGGCCTTAGATAGATCAGAGACTATATTTGCTAAGTTAGATGGATTCTGTTTAGAAATCTCTGTCTGTTGCTGAGTGGATGTTGGAAAAGGCTTGCTATTGCTAAACATGTTTCTTCCACCATTATTAAAGCCTTGTTGAGGCTTTTTGTTGATCCTTCTATGAGAAATTTGGATGATTTCTCCATGAGGGATTATAGGTATTCGCATAAGGTTCCCCCACGTAATTCACCTCTGCTATTGCAGGGTTCTCAGGATCATAAGCTTCTTCTTCAGAAGATGCCTCTTGAGTACTGTTAGATGCAGCTTGCGATCCATTCAGACTCTGAGAAATCATATTGACTTGCTGAGTCAATATTGTATTCTGAGCCAATATAGCATTCAGAGTATCAATTTCAAGAACTCCCTTCCTCTGAGGCGTCCCATTACTCAATGAGTTCCTGAGCTTCTGTAGGCATTTTTTTTAGGTGAATGGATCCACCTGCAGAATGGTCCAATGACATCTTTGATAATTCAGACAGACCATCATAGAATATATCCAAGATGGTCCATTCTGAAAGCATGTCAGAAGGATACTTTTTGGTCAGTTGCTTGTATCTCTTCCAAGCTTCATAGAGGGATTCACCTTCTTTCTGTTTGAAGGTTTGAACATCCACTCTAAGCTTGCTAAGTTTTTGAGGAGGAAAGAACTTGGCTAAGAAAGCTGTGACCAGCTTATCCCAAGAGTTCAGGCTGTCTTTAAGTTGAGAGTCCAACCATATTCTAGCTCTGCCTCTTACAGCAAACGGGAAAAGCATAAGCCTGTAGACCTCGGGATCAACCCCATTGGTCTTAACAGTATCACAGATCTGTAAGAATTCAGTTAAGAACTGAAAAGGATCTTCTGATGGAAGTCCATGAAACTTGCAATTCTGTTGCATCAGAGAAACTAATTGAGGCTTTAGCTCAAAATTGTTTCCTCCAATGGCAGGGATTGAGATGCTTCTTCCATGTAAATTGGAATTTGGTGCAGTAAAGTCACCAAGCATCTTCCTTGCATTATTATTATTTTCGGCCATGTCTCCTTCTTTTTCGAAAATTTTTGTCAGATTTTCTCCAGAGAGTTGTACTTTAGCTTCCCTTAGCTTCCTCTTCAGAGTTCTTTCAGGTTCAGGATCGGCTTCAACAAGAATGTTCTTATCCTTGTTCCTGATCATATGAAAAAGAAGAAAACAGAAAAGAAGAGGAATCCTCTATGTCACAGTATAGAGATTTCTTTATGTGAGTAAAAGAAGAAAAGAAATTCGAACACAGAAAGAGAGAGAGGGTTCGAATTTTTAAGGAGAAGAGAAGTGTTAGTAGATAAATAAATAATTAGGAGAAGGTGAGAGAGAAGAATTTTCGAAAATAATTGAAAAGAAAAGAAAAATATTTTTGTTTTTATTTTGAATTTTGGTTAGAATTCGAAAATTTTGAAAAGAAAATTGAAGTTAAATTAAATTAAAATTTAAAACAATTAGTTAATTAAAAAGGAATTTTGAAAAAGAGGAAGGTGATTTTCAAAAATTAGAGAGAGAAAATTAGTTAGGTAGTTTTGAAAAAAGATAAGAATCAAACAAAAAGATAGGATTAGTTTGAAAAAGATTTGAAAATTAATTTTTAAAAAGATAAGAAGTTAGAAAAAGATTTTGAAATTAAAATTGAGAAAGATATGATTGAAAGATATTTTGAAAATTTAATTTGAAAAGGATTTGAAAAGGAAATTAAAAAGATTTAATTTTTGAAATTAAAGTTGATTACTTGACTAACAAGAAACTTAAAAGATATGATTTTAAAATTTAAAGATTGAACCTTTCTTAATAGGCAAGTAACAAATTTAAAATTTTTGAATCAATCACATTAATTGTTAGCATTAATTTCAAAAATATGAAATGGAAATAAGAAAAGGATTTTGAAAGTAAATTTTGAAAATTTTGAAAAATATGAAAAAGATTTGATTTTTTTGAAAAAGATTTGAAAAAGATAGAATTTTTAAATTGAAAATTTGACTTGACTCATAAGAAACAATTAAATTTAAAAACTTTTTGACTAAATCAAACCAAATTTTTGAAAATTTATGAGAGAATATGGGAAAGATATTTTTTTTATTTTTAAATTTTTAATGATGAGAGAGAAAAACATCAAAAAGACTCCAAACATGAAAATTATGAATCAAAACACACAGTGCATGCAAGAACACTTTGAATGTCAAGATGAACACCTAGAACATATTTTTGAAAAATTTTTAAGAAAAGAAAAACATGCAAGACACTAAACTTAAAAATTTTTAATGTTGAGACACTAGCAAATTAAAAATGCATATGAAAAACAAGAAAAGATGCACAACAAGAAAATGCAAAGATCAAAACAAAGAAGATCGTCACGAACAAATGCATGAGTTTTTGAAATTTTTAATGAAATTAAAAAGATGTAATTGACACCAAACTTAAAAATTGACACAAGACTCAAACAAGAAACATCAAATTTTTTTGGTTTTTATGATTTTATTAATTTTTTTGGATTTTTTGAAAATTAATTGAAAAAGAAAAATAAGGATTTCAAAATTTCTAATGAGAATTCCAGGAATCATGCAATGTTAGTCTAAAGCTCCAGTCCAAGAATTAGACATGGCTTACTAGCCAGCGAAGCTTTCAGTGAAAGCTCCGGTCCAAAACACTAGACATGGCCAATGGCCAGCCAAGCTTTAGCATACATATTTCAAGCATGTGAAGAGGAAGCCTCAGTCCAAGAGAATTTAGACATGGCTTTACAGCCAGCCAGGCTTTAACATGTTACCTTGAAACTCTAGAATTCATTCTTTAAAATTCTGAAGCCATAGAATAATTTATTTTTAAATTATTTTTTTTGAAAATTTTTCGAAAATTAAAAATAATAAAAACAAAAAGCTTAAAATTAAAATAAAATTACCTAATCTGAGCAACAAGATGAACCGTCAGATGTCCAAACTCAAACAATCCCCGACAACGGTGCCAAAAACTTGGTGCACGAAATTGTGATCGTTCATTCCCCGGCAACGGTGCCAAAAACTTGGTGCACGAAATCGTGATCGTTCCTTCCTTGGTAACGGCGCCAAAAACTTGGTACGCACGTTCTTAATCTTAATTCTTTGTCACAACTTCGCACAACAAACCAGCAAGTGCACTGGGTCGTCCAAGTAATAAACCTTACGTGAGTAAGGGTCGATCCCACGGAGATTGTCGGCTTGAAGCAAGCTATGGTCACTTTGTAAATCTCAGTCAGGCGGATTCAAATGGTTATAGATTTTTGATAATTAAAATATAATTAAAATATAAAATAGGATAGAGATACTCATGTAATTCATTGGTAAGAATTTCAGATAAGCGTATAGAGATGCTTTTGTTCCTTCTGAATCTCTGCTTTCCTGCTGTCTTCATCCAATCATTCCTACTCCTTTCCATGGCAAGTTGTATGTTGGGCATCACCGTTGTCAATAGCTACATCCTGTCCTCTCAGTGAAAATGGTCTAAAATACGCTGTCACCGCACGACTAATCATCTGTCGGTTCTCGATCATACTGGAGTAGGATTCAGTAATCCTTTTGCGTCTGTCACTATGCCCAGCACTCACGAGTTTGAAGCTTGTCACAGCCATCCCTTCCCAGATCCTACTTGGAATACCACAGCACTTTGCATTAATTCATGAGGAACAGCAGAGCTCCACACCTTAATCTATGGTTTGTAGAAACTCTACCATTGAAAATACATAAGAACAAGGTCCAGGCATGGCCGAATGGCCAGCCTCTCAGGTCTAGGGACTAAACGTCCAAAGATAGATACTTAACATGATAGTGAAAAGTTCTATTTATACTAAACTAGTTACTAGGGTTACAGAAATGAGTAAATGATGCAGAAATTCACTTCCGGGCCCGCTTGGTGTGTGCTTGGGCTGAGCATTGAAGCTTTCACGTGCAGAGGTCTTTCTTGGAGTTAAACGCTAGTTTGTAACCTGTTTCTAGCATTTAACTCTACTTTGCAACCTGTTTCTGGCGTTTAACTCCATAATAGGGCAGAGAGCTGGCGTTGAACGCCAGTTTGTGTCCTCTAATCTCGGACAAAGTATGGACTAGTATATATTTCTGGAAAGCCCTGGATGTCTACTTTCCAACGCAATTGAGAGAGCTCCATTTGGACTCCTATAGCTCCAGAAAATCCACTTTGAGTGCAGGGAGGTCAGAATCCAACAGCATCTGCAGTCCTTCTTCAACCTCTGAATCTGATCTTTGCTCAAGTCCCTCAATTTCAGCCAGAAATTACCTGAAATTACAGAAAAACACAAAAACTCATAGTAAAGTCCAGAAATGTGATTTTTATTTAAAAACTAACAAAAAATATACTAAAAATTAACTAAATTATACCAAAAACTATGTAAAAACAATGCCAAAAAGTGTATAAATTATCCGCTCATCACAAGTCATGGCTAATGAGCATAATAATGGCAAACATGAAGCAAGATGGGCTCAATGCACTTAGATAAGAGCAAGTGTATGAAGAAGAAGCACCAACTTGAGAGCATAAAGTGAAAATTGAACTGAAATGGTGTAGGTGCCTTTCAACGAACACTTGCTGTGCAATATTCAAACAATGAGCAAGTAGGAAAAATTCAAACATGTAAAACCCCAAATAGAAAACCAATCATGACAACCACACCACATAGTCACAAAGGAATCAAGAGATATCAAAATGACCCATCAAAGTAGTTGAGGATCACCACGCAACTCACAAAACTCATTCCATACCCCTCAAAACAACTTCACCACAACACATCCATATCCACAAAATTACTCTCAACCTTCATCTCTTGAGCTAGCAGTTGAGGATCACCTTCAAGGCTCTAGAGAATTATTAGAAAGACAAGAAAAATTCTTGGAAAAACAAAAACAATCCTAGAAAGAACGAGAAATCCTCTTCAAGAAGATGGATGGGCACTTAGAGCAAATAAGGAAACACTTATGGTTGCCAAGCATTGAGGATGAAGACTGATGCACCACTATTTCGTGGTGCATTTTATGCTGAATTGAGTGGATTTTTATCCATTATTCTCACATTTATTCAATGAAATAGCATGGTTTCATGAATTTCTCTTAATTTGTGCTTAAGTGTGAAAACATGCATTTTAGACCTTTAATTTGCTAGTTTTAATTCACCTTTGATTTCACTAGATGCATTGATGTGTTTGTTAGTGAATTCAGGTTGAAAAGGCGAGGAATGGATAAAAGGAGTGAAGAGAAAAGCATGCAAAATGGAGGATTCATGGAAAATCAAGGATTTGTAGTGCATACATCGACACGCACGCGTAACAGACACGCACGCGTGGAAATGAAGTCGCCAGGTGACGCGTACGCGTGATCCATGCGTACGCGTCACAATTCGCACATGATCTCATTAAAGTGAAAATGTTGGGGGTGATTTCTGAGCTTCCCAGGCCCAAATCCAACTCATTCCAAAGACTATTTCATGCAGAATTCAAGCTGGATCAAGAGGGGAGGGCAATTAGGAAGTTTTCCATTATGCTTTAGTTAGTTTCTAGAGAGAGAATCTCTCTCTTCTCTCTAGAATTAGGTTAGATGTAGATTATGATTTCTTTAGATCTAGGTTTAATTCATGCTTTGATTTACTTTTCCTTCACAATTTCTTGTCCCTTTCCCTTTATTTTCTTAGTTTAGTATTTTACTCCTTGTATTTGTTTACTTTGTTATGATGCACTCTTGTTGCTTCTATTTTCTTTTAATGCAATCTATGTTTCCATGTCTTTTATTGCTTTCTTGAATTGTTGTTGTTAATTCCTTGCTTTGGTAGTTGGTAGATTTATATTTCTTGCAATTTTACCATGCTTTCCTTTTGTACCTTCCAAGTGTTTGATAAAATGATTGGATGGATGTTAGCATAGATTTCTCTATTCTGGGCTTGGGATGGTATCTTAGGTGAATTTGAATTGCTAATGTCCATGTAATTGATGATTGGTATCCATTGACTCTAGCTTCAACTAAGCTAATTAGTGAGGTGGCTAGGACTTATAGATTAGGATTGATATAGCTCATTTGACTTTCCTTCACTTGTTAGAGGATGACTTAGTGACATTGATCCTTACAATTATCATGTTGTGGTTTGTAACAAGGATAAAGATCCTTAACCATCAACCCTTGCCAAGACCTTTTTATAATTTGAGTTTCATTTACTTTCTTGTCATTTAAGTTTCTTGTCTCTTATTCCAAACCTGATGCATGGGCATCATGTTGTGTTTTTCTATGCTTTTTCACACAATAAATTAATGTTTAGAGCTTAATTATGGAATATTTTTGTGCTTAAGTCATATATTGCTTTGATCTCTTTGAATTGATGTGTTTTGTAGAAAGTGGTAGAGAAAGAAGCAAAAAGTACAAAATAAGCTCGAAAGCAAAAAAGGAGCAGAGCTTTGAAGTTGTTGAAGTGATGAAGTAGAGAGCCGTGGAGCAAGAAGGAAGTCACTAAGGGCATTGCCAACTCCACTCCACGTTGCCAACGCCAAGGAAGGTCACCCATGGAGTAAAGAAGCCTTGGCAAGGAGGACAAGAGCTCAAGCACGTTGCCAACCTTGGAGTGCATTGGTGTGTTTGGAAACAACGCCAGGCAGCAAGCATGGAGCCATAAGGAAGGCTCGAGCACGTTGTCAACTCCAGGATACATAGGCGTGTTCATTGGCAACGCATCATACAAGCAAGCTAGGTAACCTTGGGAATGAAGAGCACGTTGCTAACTTGGGAATACATTGGCGTGCTCATCAACAACGCAGCAATGCTTGGAGCTAGGAAGCATAAGTTAGCACGTTGGCAACTTGAAAGAACAAAGGAGTGTTTGCCAAAAATGTTGGTGAGCTGGACAGCCTGACCTTACCTCCTTCAATGGAGTATATCTTGAGCTACAGAGCTTTAAATGAGGTGATTCCAACGGCATTTGAAAGTAGACATCTAGAGCTTTCCAATGATATATAATAGTATGGGTTTGACATTCGTTTGAAGCTTCAAAAGCTGGCTTCATTTGGAGCCTCAGAAACTGAACACGTTGCCAACTTGGAAGAACAAAGGCGTGTTCACCAAAAACGTTTGCGATTTTGGCAGGCTGACCATGTCCTCTTCAATGGAGCATAACTTGAGCTACAAAGATCCAATTTGAGTGCTTTCAGTTGCGTTGGAAAGCTGACATTCAGAGATTCAATCCATATATAATAGTCTATAGTAGAGCACAAAATTGAAGCCAAACCATAAGCAAATTTAAGCCCCAAAAAAACAAGAACAAGGAGTTGACATCTATGGAAGCATGAATGAGCCTAAAGGGGCTCGAACACGTTGCCAAGCCAAGGGGGAGAAGGCGTGTTCATCAACAATGCCAATGGGGCCAAGAATTTGGGCCAAGGAAGGGCACTAGCACGTTGCCAACTTGGAGAGAACTAGCGTGTTTGATGAAAACGCCCACAACCAAGGCAACTTGACCTTACCTTCTTCAATGGAGCATAACTTGAGCTAAGAAGATTCAATTGAAATGATTCCAAGTACATTAGAAAGAAGACATTCTGAGCTTTCCAATTATGTATGATAGTCCATATTGAAACAGAGGATTAAACCTCAAATTTTAGGCAACATTAAGCATGAAAAGTGGAGCCAAGAAGAAGAAAAGCCAAGTTGTTGGCAATAACTTGGGCTGGCAACGCCCATCACCAAACCTCAGCCCAGGGGGGACTAACACACACGTTGCCAACTTGCAATAACACTAGCGTGTTTGCCAGTAACGCCCATTCACTGGGCCAGAATTGATGTGAACAAGCTCTGCTTCCTCTGTTTTCCTTAAAGGCCAGCAACTCCACTCATGAGCTAGCTAATCCAACAAGAACAAAGCCCATAAATCTCAACCAATCAAGGCCACAAGAATCATCTAGAATAGTTAATTTTCATTTTGTTTGTAATTTAATTTTAATTTTATTTCAATTTGTAATTTAGGAAAGCCTATATAAAGGCCATAGTTTCATAGAATTAAGTAGCACGGGAGGAGATCACACACACACACTTCATTGGCACACTCCACTGGGGTGGGTCTTCGGACCCCTCCTCTCATACACTCTTCTTCCCTTTCTCTTTTCTTCTTCCTTAGTAGTAATTTAGTTTAATTTGTAATTCTCATTTATGAATTCTTTAATTTTTAGTTTTGAATTCTTAATCTTCATCTTTCATTTTCTGCATTTTAACTTCATGCAATTTGATTTTTATTTGAGAGCAATGATCACTTAATTCCCTCTACATTTGGGAAAGGAGCTCCGTTTCAATTTTGATTGAATTAATGTTTATCTCTTCTTCTCTTCTTCATTCTAATTTCATACTTGGATATCTTTTAGAATCCTTGCAAGAGAGTTTTGTTCTTCAAAGATCCTTAGATCTATTAGAATCCTATTGTGAACCTTGAGAGAGGGAACATAGGATTCAGTTTGAATTCTCTTGGCATAATGAAGTTGATTCTTGATTTAGAGTTGGTACGTGACATATAACCATTCTAATATTGGGGTCTTTGGATTTATGTTGTATGAGATTAGAAATCATGTTTGTTTATCTAAGAGAGAGTCTTTGTGCTTCATAGATCCAATTACTATAGAAAGAGGGATTGGATCTACTTGAATTACATGTGAGCCTTGAGAAAGGGATCATGGAATTTAGTTTGAGGCTCTTCTCTCATAATCCTCTTGATCAATACATTCTTAGTTGGTATGTGAGATGCAACCACTTTGAATTGAGGTCTCGAGGGTTGTGTGGTCTTTAGATTTGAAATTGAACTTCATCTCTTCTCATGAGCAATTAGATCACGAGAGTGGCAATTGATTGTGGTGAGAGAAATTGAGTCACCAAGAGATTGGGACCCAATTATTTACAATCTTCCATGGATCTATCTTACATGATTGAGAAGGAGTGAGACCCATTGATTCAAGAGAAATCAACATCTCCAATCCCTTATGTCTTCCCCTGCACTTTACTTTGATGTTCTTTACTTTCGTGCAATTTTACGTTCCAACCATTTATATTCTTGCCATTTACTTTTCTTGCACTTTATTGCTTTCTTTTAATTTCTAGTCATTTATATTTCCTGTTGCTTATCACTCCAAAATGATTGTCTAACTAGAATAATCAATTGACTATTGATTGCTTAATCCTTTAATCCTCGTGGGATCGACCTCACTCTAAGTGAGTTTTATTACTTGATGTGACCCGGTATACTTGCCGGTAGTTAATACGTGAAAATAAAATTTTTATTTTTACGTATCAAAACCCCCAAAAATACTTGTCCCATAACCAATAACAAGAACACTTCCCTGCAATTTCTTGAGAGACGACCCGAGGTTTGAATACTTCGGTTATTTTTATTAGGGTTTGCACTTGTGACAAACAAATTTTTTATTGAAGAATTGTTTGTTGGTTTATAACTATACTTACAACGAGATTTTATTTGTGAAATTCCTTACCAATAGACAACTTCCCTTGCTACAATGAATTCTCATCCTTTTGGCTATGAGTTCGGTTACAACTATATTGTAGGAAATGGGAATCTCAATGAGAATATGCATCAAGGATGGAACAAGCAATGGTGGGTGAAGCCTCAAGCTTATGGACAACCTTTTTGGCAACAACCTCCTCCGGTCTCTTATAGATATAATTCCACTCCTTATGTATATCAATCTCATGGATGTGGTAATTGATGAGAGGACTTTTGACGGTTTAGAATTTCACAAATGAAGTCTCATTGTAATATAGTTTCTAAACAACCAATTAATCCTTTCATACAAAAGATTGTTTGTCACTAGTACAAACCCCTAAAATCTATAAACTGAAGTATTTAAACCTCAGGTTGTTCTCCCTAGAAATTGCAATAAAGTGTCCTTGTTATTGGTTATAAGATATCTTTGGGGGTTTTTGAGATAGGAGACAAGAAGTGTAAAATGCAATGAAAATAAACTAACAACTATGAAAAGCTCTTGGCTAGATTATGAGAATTAGAAGTCCTATCCTAGTTATTCTCCTCAATTGTGATCACAAATTATCTGTTGCTACCACTTAGTTAACCTCTAACCATGGAGGAAAGTCAAGTGGATGAATTAACTTGATTCCACAAGTCCTAGCCAACTCCCAAGGGAAAGACTAGCTTTAGTAGTATCCAAATCAATTAGCAACTTCTAATTATCAATCAGCAAAGGAATTAGATAACTCAAGCATCACTAATTACTCTACCTAGGCCAAGAGGAACAAAATCTACACTAAAATCTAACCGAGCATTTCATCAAACACTTGGAAGGCACTAGAGAAAAGCATAGTAAATGGATAACAACAATAAAATCTAACAACAATTATTGTAGGAAATCAATAGCAACAATCAAAAGAAACACAATTATTATGAATTACTTCAACTTGAATTGAAAGAAAATAGAATGAACAAAAGTAGATCTACAAATAAAGTAGAAGAAAGTATAACAAACAATAGAAGAATCATAAATGCAACAACAAAGAATTAAGAAGAAGAAGTAGAAGGGAGCATAAATTAAAACCAAAATCTAAGAACTAAACCTAATCCTAATCCTAATCCTAGAGAGAAGGGAGAGCTTTTCTCTCTAAAACTAAAACTAAAACCTAGCCTAATGTGTGTATGAATCTATGATGTCTCTTCCCCTTCATTCCTTGGTCTTTTTAACCTTTTTCAGCCAAAAACTCAGCTCCAAATGGGGTTGGAAACCCTCCAAAATTGCCAGGCACGTGTTTGACTAAAGGAATCATGTACGCGCCCCTGGGGCATTTCACAATCCGTGCAGATGCGCACAGTACGCGCGCGTGCCCATGGGCTTTTTCAAATCATTGGCTTTTCATGATTTCTCCACTTTGTATGCTTTCCTTCCACTCCTTTGATCCCTTCCTAGCCCTTTTCAACCTGAAATCACTAGCAAACACATCAAGGCATCTAGTGGAAATCAAAGGTGAATCTGAATTATCAAATTAAAGGTCTAAAAAGCATGTTTTCACATCTAGGCACAAGTACGAAGGCAATCACAAAAATCATGCTATTTATTTGAATAAATGTGAGAAAATGTTATCAAAATGCTCTAAATGCAACACAAGATAAACCCTACAAAGGGGGTTTATCAACCTCCCCACACTTAAACCAAGCATGTCCTCATGCTTAACCAAGGATGAAGCACAGGGTATGACATTTATTCAATGCAACTAAATCATCTAAATGCAACTATCTAAATGAATGCGACTAACTATATGAATGCTAATACTTAGTCAAAACAAATCAAATTCCAAGAGGATACATGTAAGCACAAAGGGTTCAAACAATGGAAACTACATCCGACCCACAATTGTATGGAGCTATCATAAGGATTTACAAACTTGCATGAATATAGATGATAGTGGTGAACACATGTAATCGAGCAATCGAACCCTCACCGGATGTGTATCCGCTCTATTCGCTCAAGTGTTTAGGGATTGATTCACTCAATTCTCCACTAATCATGTTTTCCAAGATTTGTTCTTCATCTAACAATCAACAATCATTCAATGCATGCATATGAATACAATGAGGTCTTTTCATTAGTTGTAATGGGGCTAGGGTCAAGGTAGGATGTATATATGGTTAAGTGAGCTTGAAATTTGAATCTTTGATAAGCTTGGACTTGCCATCTAACCTATGACATCCTATACAATTCAAAACTAAACCAAACTACCCATTCTTTATCTTTTTAACATACTCACACAATTTCTTTTCATTTCATAACACTTATACATTGATCCTTATTGAGCTTTGCTTTGGGGCATTTTGTCCCCTTTTTATTTCTTTCTTTTTTTTCTATTTTTCTTTACTTTTCTTTTCTTTTCCATACTCTTCTTTTTGTTTCTTTTTCTTTTTCTTTTGTTTTTCTCATTTTTTTTCTTTCTTTCAAACTATATATAAGAACATCAATGCATAAGGTCTATATATTCATTACACATGAGCATGTACCCAATTCCCAATATTTTCAACAAAAATACAAACCACCCTCTTTATTTAGCCAATGTCCCAAATTTCTCACACTTGAATGTTACACACACACTAGCCTAAGCCAATCAAAGATCCAAATAAGGACATTTATTGTTTTTTGCTTTAAGGCTTGTAATGTGCTAAAATTATGAACAAGCGGGTTAAGAGTAGGCTCAAATTGGCTAACAATGGAATATAAAAGGTAAGGCTTTATGGGTAAGTGAGCTAAATGAAATAATGGCCTCAATCATATAAATGCATGTATACAAGGAATAATTGGACATATAGAATCAAATAAATCAAGGATCACAATCATAGAAGGAGAATAATGCACATAAGAAGGAAAATAAGTGGTTATAAGATGTAACCACACCAATAGGCTCAAAACTCACAACCTTGTGTTCTTAGCTCAAAACATGATCCACAAAAGTATGAATTCAAGCAAGTTCCACAAAAAATTTTCCAATCAATTGGGGTGGTGCCCTCTAAATAAATTCTTTTTGGAAATTATTTTATTTTGACTAAGCCTATCCTAAATGCAATGTTGTGACTAATAATTTCTCAAATTCCTTAGTTTACCCTCTTTTCCAATCAAAAACAACATCTTTTATGCACAAAAGGGGCTAGCTAAGTTTTCAACAATTCAAAAGATTTTCAAATCACAACCACAATGCTAAAATGTAATATATACAATAAAAGTGTGCAACAGCCAAAATAAAAGTATCCATGCTAGCAAGTATATACAATAATCCCAAAATAGTACAAAATAAAGTAAAATAAGATGAACTAAGTGATAATGTCCAAAAAGTGTTCACCAAATCCACCGACGATGACAGTGACTTCCCCACACTTAAGATAAAGCTTCGTCCTTGATGCTACTGATCAAGCTCATGGTGAGGGTCAACGGTCGCATCTGTCTCCTGCTGTATCTCAGACTGGGGTACTGGCACCTCGGCATACTGCGGAGTATCCTGGGTAGCCTGTGTCTCTGGAGGTGCCTCCTGCCGAATCGGCTCCTCAACATGCGCCTCCGCACGCTCTGCCTCATGATCTGGCTCGTCGAAAGTGAGAGAGTCGGGGAGAGGGGATAGCTCAATGCCCTGTGAAGTTACCTAAGAAAGGAGCTTCGTGTAATCAGATGAGAACTCAACTCCAAAAGCACAAAGTTCAGTTATAGGTAACATGTTTAAAACCAAATAGCAATTTCCGAAAAAAATTAGGCAACATTCCAGCAGTAAATCAGATGTTCCCGGATAGCAAATAGCAGCAGAAATCTGTCATATGAGTTCACATATCAACAGGTAAGCAATCAAAGAATGCACATGACTCGGATAGCATCAATCAAATAAAGCAGCAGTGAAACAGAATACAAAACAGAGCACACCACGTATCACTTAGCATGTAACATCCAAACAAATAAACATAAACAGAGCAGTTATCAGGCCTAGAATCCTCTAACCACAACCTAACTACCTAACCACAGTTATTTTTATCTATCCTAACATGCAAAATTATCCAACTAACTAACTGAAATTAATTAACAGAATTAACAAAAGCAGTAAAGAAAATAGGGTAGTAGTTTAGGCTCTGGAGAACCTGGAAGCAGAGGTGCAGAAATGGCAATGGAATAGAGGGGAGGACCAGACGTAGCACTGCCCGAAATGGTAGCAACGCCGCTCAGCAATGGTGGCAGCGCAGAGGGATGTGAGTGGCGGGGAAGGAAACAAAGCAAGGGTATGAGTGGTAAAGAGAGAAAGATGGAAGGATAGTGGTAACGGTAGAGGAAATAGTGGAGAGGGTAGGGTGGGCGATGGCTGAGGGTTCGCCAGCGACAATGGTCGTCGCGGCGGTTGATGGTGGTTACGGGCTGAAGCAAGGTAGGGAGATGAGAGTGAGAGCATGGGGAAGGAAACGGTGAAAGAAAAGAGGAAAAGGGGTAAACGGAGAGGGTGATGGTGACGGCGGGGCGGTCGGTGCGGTGGTGCGACGCTGGTGGTTCGAGGGTGAGGGATAAGAGAGAATGTTGGGGGGGAAAAAGGGGGGTTCTGCGAGTGAGGGTGTTCTCGCGTCCCTTGGGGTTAAAAATCTTGAATCCGCGCGCATGCACACCGTGCGCCTGCGCGCGACTGGGTGAAAAGAGTGAATGACGCGGCAGCGTAAAGTGCGCGTTTGCATGGATGGCAAAATAGGTGAAGTGCGCGGAAGCGGCAGGTGCGTCGACGCGTAGATGAAAGATCTGGGTATAGGCACGGACGCGTGCCGTGCGCGTCCGCGCGAGGTGAGTTGGGCTAAAGGCTCAAAGCCAGCCCAGAACAGGCACAAGTCTCGGGTCCTTGTCCTGGAAATATTTTTGGTGAATCGGTGCGCACGCGGCATGTACGCGGGCACGCTCATATACAAAATAAGGATATTGAAGCGAAAGCACGCAGTGTGCGCATGCGTACACGCAGTTGTGTTATTGGCCCAGCTTTTGCGCGAGATTGGCCTAACTCTCTGGGAAGAGTATGGGCCTGCATATACGTAGGGACGCGCACGTGCACAGCGTGCGTACGCGTCCTTGAACACTTTTTTTTCAAAAAAGGCAAAAACAGCTTAAAACCCTCCTAACACTATCTTCAGCTCAAAATTAACTCAAAACACAAAATAACAAAAATATTTTTGGGTTTTTGGGAATCTTCCAAATTAAACAAGGGTTACTTGCCCCAAAAGCAACTTTCAACCAATTTATTGAACTAAGTATATGGAAAGAAAACTACCTACAATGGTAACTCAATTCATTTATTAATCAAAAATGCAAAAGATTGGAAAGAGTTTACCATGGTGGGGTGTCTCTCACCTAGCACTTTTAGTTTAAGTCCTTAAGTTGGACATTTGGGAGGCTCTTGTCATGGTGGCTTATGCTTGTACTCATCCATGAATCTCCAAGGATCCTTGTTCCTCAAATGGTTGACAGAATTTCCAACCATCTTCACCAAGTTTGGATGGAGTTCCACCCAAGATATGAGCTCCCATAGTTGGTCTTCATGCTTTGATCCGGGATCCGATATCTTATTTTCGCACCCGTCTTCGAGTTGATCTTTATGTACTTTCCATTGGGGCAGTTGACAAGTATGACGAGTAGAATTCCCTCTAGAATACCAAGTCTTCCTCCTAGACCCATGTGAAGTAGAATTCATCCGATCATGGTCCCTATACCTTGAAGCTTCGACCTTGATGAGCCTAATTCCAAACTTCCAACCACTACACAACTCCTCTTTGTTCTTAATTCCACAAAGAGATCTAAGTTGTCCACCCGTTTCAATCAAGCCATATTCAAGTGAGAAAGTGGAGCTTAAGGGTAAGAGTTGTACCCACTCGAATGATATGTTGGATGGTGGCTTAGGGAGGGAAACCTCCCCACACTTAGACAATGCAAGGTCGGCTTCCTTATGCTCTTTCTTGGGTATTTCCACCTCTTGACAACTTTTTTCAATTTCAACCTTTTTCCCTTTATCACTTGGCTTGGTGTTGTCTTCAAGAACTTCAATTTCTTACCCAATGAGAGGTGATTCAATTCTGGATAGGAATTTATTGATGAATGAATCCATCTCTTGATCAACCTCTTCATATTCTTCAATTTCAATATACACCATATCAACTTTTTCCTCTTGGTGGCTCTCTTCCGATTCACTCTCTTTCTCATTGCTCACCAAGGGTATGGGAGGTTGTGCACATTCTTCTATAATTTTAACTTCATGTCCAATAGGAGAGGATTCCATTGTGGATAGAAATTCATCCATGATTGAATCCATCTCTTGATAAGCCTCATTCAAGTCTCCAACTAAAATACGCCTTGGAGGTTGCGCACCCTCCTCAACATCAATATTAAGCTTCTTGGAAGAGTGCTCCATGATGTTACATTCCCTTGGACTTTCAACATCTCCTAAATCTTCAACCACCTCTTCCTTTTCTTAAATAATCCTAGGTTTCTCCAATTGCTCCAATACAAAGTTTGACTCTTCCTTCTTCTCCATCGGATTTTCCAATCTCTCTTTCATGCTTTGGTCCTCTTTTAATTTTTCACATATGGCCACGGAGACACCTTGAGTATTCAAGCATTGGTAGGCTAAAGTATGCATTACCTTAGTCAAATTGGTCATAAAATCTAGGGTGTTCCTTTGCATATCCGCTTGGCCTTGAAGTAGCAAGATGAGAGAATCATCCATTGGGGCTTGAGGTGGATAGAAAGGTTCATTATTTTGGAGTATGGGTTCATAATGAGAAGGTGGTTCTTTATAGTAAGGGTGTGGAGATGGTGCGCATTGAGGTGGTTCTTCATAGTAGTCATGATAAGGTTGTGGTGTTTCTAAAGGTTCTTGCTCATAATGGTCATAAGAATATGGTATGGGTGATTGGCCATGTGATGGATATGGATCATAGGAAGGTGTTTGGTAATGAGAGGCTTGTGAGAATGGTTGAGGTTTATGTTGAGGATAAGAGTCATAGGTATATGATGGTGGTAGTTGATTTTCACATAAAGTTTCACCATAGCCATTGAATTGACATGCATTAGGATGGAAATTGTACCTATACGCATCCGGAGGTTGTTGCCAATAAGAGTGATCAATCCCTTGAGGCTCCTCCCATCTTTGTTGGTTCCATCCATAATGAGTGTCAACATTGAAGTTCACATTTCCTACAACATAATTAGAACCAAACTCATAGCCAAAGTGAGAATTCATAATAGCAAGAGAAAATGAAAGCAAAAATCAAATAAGAAGAAAGAAAATTAAATCCTAAAATTAGCAAGAACTAACAAAAGCAAACATATTCACACTATTCACATATATACAATAACCAATAACACAACAAAATTGAAAATTCCCCGGCAACGGCGCCATTTTGATGAGAGGACTTTTGACGGTTTAGAATTTCGCAAATGAAGTCTCGTTGTAATATAGTTTCTAAACCAACAATTAATACTTTCATATAAAAGATTGTTTGTCACAAGTACAAACCCCTAAAATCTATAAACCGAAGTATTTAAACCTCGAGTCATTCTCCCTAGGAATTGTAATAAAGTGTCCTTGTTATTGGTTATGAGATATCTTTGGGGGTTTTTGAGATAGGAGTCAAGAAATGTAAAATGCAATGAAAATAAACTAACAACAATGAAAAGCTCTTGGCTAGATTATGAGAATTAGAAGTCCTATCCTAGTTATTCTCCTCAATTGTGATCACAAATTATCCATTGCTACCACTTAGTTAACCTCTAACCATGGAGGAAAGTCAAGTGGATGAATTAACTTGATTTCACAAGTCCTAGCCAACTCCCAAGGGAAAGACTAGCTTTAGTGGTATCCAAATCAATTAGCAACTTCTAATTATCAATCAGCAAAGGAATTAGATAACTCAAGCGTCACTAATTACTTCACCTAGGCTAAGAGGAACAAATTCTACATTAAAATCTAACCAAGCATTTCATCAAACACTTGGAAGGCACTAAAGAAAAGTATAGTAAATGGATAACAACAATTATTGTAGGAAATCAATAGCAACAATCAAAAGAAACACAATTATTATGAATTACTTCAACTTGAATTGAAAGAAAATAGAATGAACAAAAGTAGATCTACAGACAAAGTAGAAGAAAGTATAACAAACAATAGAAGAATAATAAATGCAACAACAAAGAATTAAGAAGAAGAAGTAGAAGGGAGCATGAATTAAAACCAAAATCTAAGAACTAAACCTAATCCTAATCCTAATCCTAGAGAGAAGGGAGAGCTTCTCTCTCTAAAACTAAAACTAAAACCTAGCCTAATGTGTGTATGAATCTATGATGTCTCTTCCCCTTCATTCCTTGGTCTTTTTAGCCTTTTCCCGCCAAAAACTCATATCCAAATGGGGTTGGAAACCCTCCAAAATCGCCAGGCACGTGTTTGACTAAAGGAATCACGTGCGGCCTTCGGCGTGTACGCGCACAGCGCGCGTATGTGCCCCTGGAGCATTTCGCAATCCACGTGGATGCGCACAGTACACGCGCTCCCATGGGCTTTTTCAAATCTTTGGCCTTTCATGATTTCTGCACTTTGTATGCTTTCCTTCCACTCCTTTGATCCCTTCCTGGCCCTTTTCAACCTGAAATCACTAGCAAACGCATCAAGGCATCTAGTGGAAATCAAAGGTGAATCCGAATTATCAAAATAAAGGCCTAAAAAGCATGTTTTCACATCTAGGCATAAGTACGGAGGCAATCACAAAAATCATGCTATTTCATTGAATAAATCTGAGAAAAGGTTATCAAAATGCTCTAAATGCAACACAAGATAAACCCTACAAAGGGGGTTTATCAGTAATCTTCATTGTACTTGTCAACAACCATCACCACATGCCTATGAGCCCTATCCTCAACATAGCTCTGAACCACCATACTCACAAGCCCCTTTTTACCAAATACCCTCCTATGACCCTCATCCGTCATATATCCAATCACCCTTACCTCATCCTTGTGACCATTATGAGAGAAAACCCATAGAACCACCCTCATTCCAATACAATTACTCTCAAGGACCACAAATTCCATACACACCACCTCCATACTCTTACCAAGAAGAACCACTTTCCTATTATGAACCCTTTCTCCAAAATAATGAATCCTTCTATCCACCCTATTCTCCAATAGATGAAACCCTTGGTCTTATTCTTCAAGGGCAAGAAGAGATGAAAAGGGAGATGCTAGAATTCACGGCCACTTTGGATGAGGTGGTAAACCGATTAGCCTCCCAATATTTGAGAACTCAAGAAAATTCCATGGCCACATGTGGACAATCAATTAAAGAGCATAGTATGAAGGAGAGATTGGAAACTCCGGTTGAAAATGAGGAATGTTACTTTGTGTTAGAACAATTGGAGGAACCTATGATTATTGAAGAAGAGGAAGAAGTGGTTGAAGACTTAGGAGATGCGAAACCTCCATGGGAATCTAAAGTCATAGAAAACCCCTCCAAAAAGATTGAATTTGATGTTGAGGAGGAGAGTGCACAACCTCTAAAACAATTTTTGAACGAAGACTTGGAAGGAATGAAGCAAGAATTGAGTTCCCTTGATGATGAAGATCATGCATCACACCTTCTTGGGGGTGAATCCTTTGAACTTGAAGAACCTTCTCCCGATGAATTTGAAAGTGTTGTGGGGTTAGATTTGTCTCATCCTTCCATTTATGATTTGAGTGATGGAGAAGAGTTGGACGAAATTGATGAACAAAGGATTGAAATTGAGAAATCTTGTGAAGAGGTGAAGGTCCTTAGAAAAAAAGTTGAATACGCTTTGTCAAGATCCTTGGAAGCTTCTTCGCCTAGGTTGTCATCTACTCCTTCATTTGAGTGGGTAAAAGTCATCTCAATTAGCTTTATTGTCCCACTCGAGTATGGCTTGTTTGAAACAGATGGTCAACTTAGGGAACTTTGCAGGATGAAGCGTAAGAGAAGGACGTTTCGTGGTTGGCGTTGTAAATCAAGGCTCATTTTGGTTGACACATCAAAGATGAGACACAAAGGTTGGACTCACTACAAGAAAAAAGGCCTATGGCCACGCTTTTTTCTTGCCACGCTTTAAAAACGTGGCCAAAAGTGGTCAATGGCCACGCTTTTGTGAGGGTGGCAATTGAATAGAGATTCGGCCACGTTTTTTTTCGTCACACTTCAAAAGCGTGGCGAAAAGGGTCAATGGCCACGCTTTTGTGAAGGTGGCAATTGATTAGAGATAGAGGCACGTTTTTTTCTGCCACGCTTCAAAAGCGTGGCCATAGAGAGAAATAAGAATGTTTTAAAAGCGTGGCGACAAAGTTTCATTACAGTAACGTTTAGAAAGCGTGGCCATATCTTCGTACTCTTTTGGCACGTTTTAAAAGCGTGGCCAAAAGGTTTTAAAAAAAAAAACAAAAAATCCCCAAAACCAATAACCCCTGATTAAGCTACGAGATACTCTCACTCTCCGTCACTCACAAGTCACAACCCCTAACCCTAATATCCCCTGAAGAACCAAGAATATCGCCGACACTCACAATGCCTCCGTCGGCACTCCCACCGTTGCTGGTCCACCATAATAACTGAATTCCAAACACAGTTCACATAATCAAGCCTTACAATCTTAATCTTATTCTTCTCCTCTTTTCCATGGCGGATCCCGCCTCCTCTCCCACCGTAACCCTAGAACCCAAACCCAGCACACTGAATCACAACTCGATCCCTTCGCTGGATCCCTTCTCCTCTTTTCCAAGCGGATCCCTTCTCCTATGTGTCGCCTCAGATCTCCGCTGGACCTCCCTTCATGCCTCCCGCCGCCCCCTCCTTCCGGCCACTGCCTCCTTCCGGCCGCTGCCTCCTTAGGCACCGCACTTCTTCACGCTGCCAAATCCATCCGGAGGCGCCACTCCATCGAGCCTTGCCTACCAGAATCCGTCGATTCCACCTCCTGGTGTTAGCTCTGCGGTTGCATTGGCTCCCAGCATCGCCTTTGCTGTCGGTGGCGTTGTGGTTCCAGCGTCTGTGCCGCACATGCATCCAATGATGGCGTATCAGGTTCCTCCCAGCCAGCCCGCCATCCCAACCTTGAGACCGCCCTACGCGATGCCAAACGGTTATGCCGCCATCCCAGGTGCTCTTCAAACGGCTGTACCTCCTGCTGGTGGGTTTTGTTGCTTCCACAGCTCAATTATTTATTAGTTCAACTGTTTATTTATTATTGTTAACTGCTTCCATAGTTGTTTATTTTTTGTTGTTGCTTCCATAGTTCAACTAGTTGATTTGTTCTCTTTGTTTGGTTCTTATCTGTTTTGATTTTAATTACATATAATGTTGATTTGTTCTCCACCTCATGACTTGTTAGTTTCTTGTTGTTGGCCTATTATTTCTAAGTATCTTCTAAGTCCTGTTCATCCAAAAAACACCAACCCCATTCATAATAATTCTCTAACCTACCATCCACTCCTACAACAGAAATTTAAGAGCACAACCTGTTTGAGAAAAGGTTTCACAGAAAATGAAACACGAGCCTCTTGATTTGTAACATAACACCCTCTCTACTGTTATAGAGACTCTATATTATTGTGGCTGAGAAAAAAAAAACACTTATACATATCAATATTTTTGGCAATGGAAGATTCAAGAAAGATACTAAGAAGATCTATTAATTGTTTTCTTCAAAACTATCACTATTTTACCTCAACAGTAAATGCGGTAAATCATTTTATTGTGAAGCAACTTCTCATTTTAGTTTTTGTGATTTTTCATGCCTAAACCTAATAGGGCTAAAGCTCAGGATTCTTGATTACATAGATGTTTAAACTCTGGAGTATCTTTCTCTAACAATAGCTATAGCACCTAATATTTGACTTAAATGTGAAATGAAACCATGATAAGCATATGCATATAGGCATCGCTTGAGTTATTGTCATTCTAGTCGCTCAATTCAGCTTAGTCAAGCTATTGGTTCTATCCAAGCAATTGCCAAGGCATCAAAAGATCAAATTCTGGAGAACACAAACCTTTCTGCTGAGAAGGCAGAGATGATTTCAAGGTTTCTGAGGGACCCCAAGTTTTACTCTTCTCCCAAGTTTTACAACAATAAATAATAATGGAAAGTGAGTATCTCCTTCTAATTCCTTTATCTGGTTAGCTTCACTTAGAATAGTTCTCGTATTCGTAGTTTCAAATTAGACCGAGAAATAGATAACGACTTGGAAACCTTCCAGTTAATCAGTATTCAAATCTCATCATACCGTTGTTGTCTGTACTGCAATAAGTTTCATGACTCTCATCTCATGTTCTTATATGTAGGGAAAAAGTTAATACTATAGTTAATAATATAGCACTAGCTTTTTTCACCGGTTATATACTTATTTTACGTTTAACTTTTTAAAAGATTATTATTATTATTATTATTTCAGGCTTAAAAACTTTTCAGGATAAGCTTAATGAGTCAGCACACAAGGTATTAACTGATTATCAAGCTGCTGCAGTGACTCTCTTAGCGCTATTATCAGCTGCACCTGGTGATGTGAGTATTACTTATCATGCTTGCTTGCTTGTTGCATTTTGTTCATCTATTGGCTAAGCTTGATTTTAGAATAATAATGTTCATCTCTTGGTTGCTATTCTTGATTCTTGATTTTCGTTATGATTTTTTACTGCTTCTATTTTTTCTTGTTTTGTACTTGATTTTTGGTTCTTGATTTTTTCCTGCATCTATTTTTCATTGCTCATTTCTGTTCTTGATTTTTGTTCTTGTATTCTGTCTGCATCTATTTTTCACTATCAGTTTCTGTTCTGTTCTTGATTCTTGATTTTTGTTGATTTTGAATTTGTTCTCTAACTTTTGTGGTTGCAGTTTTTTATTTATTTTATTTTAATTTGTTGTTTGGTGTTCTCATGTCAATTTTGGTTAAGTGCTCTCTGTTCTTATTTTATTTTATTTTGATCACTCAGGTTTCGATCCCAGAATTGTACAATGGAATAGGTGATAAGCTTCCTAAATTTTATTATTCTATTATCTTGTGTAAATTTTGTCCAATAAAATTCATTTTTTCTGCTTTCCAACACTTGTATACACTATTATTTTCTTGAAGACCGGTTCCCAATTCCTTTTCAGAAAAGCTACCATTCGTAATTCATAACTTCCTTTTTATCCTGCTTGTTTTATGGGATACTAGAAAATGCAGATGGATTTTCTGGTAGATTCCGTTTTCTTCATTTGACATTTCTTTGTAGTTGGTCTTTAAGTTCTAGACAGGAGATGATGTGTATTCACTTTTTTTATGTCACATAATTTTCATTTGGAGTGTTTTTATTTTATTATTATTACTATTTGCTAATTCATATTAGGGAACAGCTTTTTCTATAACATGTGGCATGTAAAACTGCATAGAATTTAAGACAAAATGGTATCCTACTGTTCCAACTAACATTTGAAGTTTTGAGATGTCAAAATATAATGTCACTCTACGTCACTAGCAGAATCCCAACTTGGTTTGGGGGCACTGAATGATGCAGCTCACTTCCCACATGCAAGATTTAGTTTAACTGTTCAAGTCAGTTAGAAAATAATCCCACATTTAGTTATATCAACCGAAAAAGAGTCAGGCCTATTAGCAGAATTGAATGGAACTGAGTAATTTAACTCATTATTACATTTGTCATCGAATTCTATTGAGACTCAAACTCTTTTTCCCTTTCCCTTCCTTTCATTCCCTTCTTCTTCTTCCTACCCTAGACCCTAAACATTTACCTTACAGAAAAGTATAGGTTTTTAAAGGTAGTGTAACATTGGAAAATGAATTTCCAGGATGCATGAGCAGCAGAAAAGCATTATTATCAACAGAGCATTAATAAAGAGGGTAAAACAAGATATAAAAGCTGTGAGTAAATGTAATTTAGAATAAACTGAGAGATAAAGCAGGCACAGGAAGTTTGGTTTTGGTGTGAACTTTGTTTCAGTTGTGCCATGTGTGTGTTACGAGTTTTGGTTAACTTTTTCTTTCTTTGATAGGTGAGGGTTTTGGAATTGTTCAATGTATATTGTGTGTTTAGTCAAATTAAATTGCTGATATATGCAGAGAGTGTGCTATCCTGCAATACCAAATGGAAGCCCTGTCATCAGTGGGATCTGCAATAGAAAACTGTTTAATTTAATTTTAAGCTGCGCCGGTTTAGCTTTTGAATGCATTATTTTAGCTATCAAATTTAATTTTGTTAAGAAAATTGCTTACCCTATCTCTGTTTCTGTTGCTGTTCTCATTTACTTCAGATTATAATTAAAATTGCTGCCGAGAATGGTGTTCGAAAAATTTTGATTGGACAGTAAGTATCTTAATCATTTGAATTTTTCAATGAATCTTTCTAAAACAAATATGAAGAACTTTGTAATACAAGATGGCAGTAAATGACATCATCATAAGGATAAAAAATCTTTGATGGACTAGTGCATCACCATATTGTTCACAATCCTCTAGTGTGTATTATTATTAACATGACTCTCTTAATAGAAATTTAGGACAACTTATCTTTCTAATACGGGAAGGTATATTGTCAACACTAGCTATATCTGCTGTGATAAGGAAGCAGAAGGCGAGCCAATCTAATTAATCCCTTTTTATCTTAGTCCTGGTGCGTTGGGTTATTTTTTGCTATAAAATATGTAATGATTCCTATTTATTGATTGATTTATTATGTTTGCAGACTGATTTGAGGTTCCAGAACCATGCTGTCCTTGCTTTCCACGAAGCTGCTGAAGCCTACTTGGTTGGTTTGTTTGAGGACACCAACTTGTGTGCCATCCATGCCAAGAGGTCACCATAATGCCCAAAGACATTCAGCTTGCTCGCCGCATCCGTGGTGAACATGCTTAGGCTGATTGATTTCATGCTTCTTGATCGCTTCGGAATACACCTTGTGTTACTAGTTTAGTATTGTTCAAGTTTCCTATGCCATTGTATAGTTCTTGACAACCTTTTAGGTTTCAATTGATGTCTTTAGAATGATTATTTTGGTTATGGTATAGTAGATCATAGAAAGATACTACAAATGGAATGATTTGATTACTGGTGTAAGACAGTTTATTTTGGATTTAGCTCTTAATAATTAATATTAACTTTGATACAATTCTGAATGTGTTGGCCATATCTCCCACCTATGGCCACGTTTTTAAACGTGACAATCTATAAAAAAACGTGGCAAAAAAAAGCGTGGCGATAGGTTTGAAAAAGCGTGGCGACAGAGCAACCGCCACCCTTGAAGAGGCCACCCTTTCAAAAGTGTGGCGATAACTCAAAAAGCATGGTGAAAAGCTATCGCCACGCTTTTTTCAGTTTTTCGCCACGCTTTAAAAGTGTGGCAATAGATGTATTTTCTTGTAGTGACTAGTGCTCAATTAGGTAGGTCTAGAAGGAGAATTTGGCACTTTATTGAGAATTCATCGTGCTTGCCACCCGGATGGACTAATGATGATCAATTTAAAGACGGGTGTCAAAACAAAGTGTGGGATCCCAGATCGCACAAGGAGAATCAATTTTGGGAGCTCATGGTTTGTGAAGAACTCCATTGGTGCACGAAATTGTGATCATCAACAATGGCGCCAAAGACTTGGAGCTCTCAAATGTGAATCACACTTTGTCACAATTCCGCACAACTAACCAGCAAGTGCACTAGGTCGTCCAAGTAATAAACCATACGTGAGTAAGGGTCGATCCCACAGAGACTGTCGGCTTGAAGCAAGCTATGGTCATCTTGTAAATCTCAGTCAGGCGGATTCAAATGGTTATGGAGGATTGATAATTAAAAGATAAATAAAACATAAAATAAAGATAGAGATACTTATGTAATTCACTGGTAGGAATTTCAGATAAGCGTATGAAGATGCTTTGTTCCTCTTGAACCTCTGCTTTCCTATTGCCTTCTTCCAATCATTCATATTCCTTTCCATGGCAAGCTTTATGTTCGGCATCACCGTTGTCAATGGCTACTTCTCGTCCTCTCAGTGAAAATGTTCCAAATGCGCTGTCACCGCACGGCTAATCATCAGTCGGTTCTCGATCATGTTGGAATAGGATCCATTGATCCTTTTGCGTCTGTTACACACCCAACAATCACGAGTTTGAAGCTCGTCACAGTCATCCCTTCCTAGATCCTACTCAGAATACCACAGACAAGGTTTAGACGTTCCGGATCTCAAGAATGGCCACCAATAATTCTAGCCTATACCACGAAGGTTCCAATCTTAGATTAGAAACCCAAGAGATACACATTCAAGCTTGTTTGCATGTAGAACGGAAGTGGTTGTCAGGCACGTGTTCATAGGTGAGAATGGTGATGAGTGTCACATAATCATCACATTCATCATGTTCTTGGGTGCGAATGAATGTCTTGGAGAAGAAATAGACTTGAGTTGTATTAATTCATGAAGAAAGTAGAGCTCCACATCTTAATCTATGGTGTGTAGAAACTCCATCGTTGAAAATATAAAAGTGATAATGGTGTAAGCATGGCCGAATGGCCAGCCTCCAAGGTCTAGGGACTAAACGTCCAAAGATAGCTCAAAATACAATAGTATAAGGTCCTATTTATAGAGAACTAGTAGCCTAGGGTTTACAAAAATCAGTAATTAATGCAGAAATCTTCTTTCGGGCCCACTTGGTGTGTACTTGGACTGAGCATTGAAGCTTCCATGTGTGGAGACTTTTCTTGGAGTTAAACGCCAGCTTTTGTGCCAGTTTGAGCGTTTAACTCCAGCTTTTGTGCCAGTTCCGGCATTAAACGCCAGAATTCTTGAGCTAACTTGAAACGCCTGTTTGGGCCATCAAATCTCGAGCAAAGTATGGACTATAATATATTGCTGGAAAGCCCATGATGTCTACTTTCCAACGCAATTGAGAGCACGCCAATTGGGCTTTTGTAGCTCCAGAAAATCCACTTCGAGTGCAGGGAGGTCAGAATCCAACAGCATCTGCAGTCCTTTTTTAGCCTCTGAATCAGATTTTTGCTCAGGTCCCTCAATTTCAGCCAGAAAATACCTGAAATCACAGAAAAACACAAAAACTCATAGTAAAGTCCAGAAAAGTGAATTTTAAATAAAAACTAATAAAAATATAATAAAAACTAACTAAAATATACTAAAAACATACTAAAAACAATGCCAAAAAGCGTATAAATTATCCGCTCATCATCCATCAATGCTTGAAGCTATTAATTTTGAAAAATGGAGCTTATTGGAGACTCAAGAATTGGTGGATATTCAAGGAAGAATTTAAGCACAAGCCACCTTGATGAGGAGCTCCCCATAAGTCCAACTTAAGGACAATAAATAAAAGTGCTAGGTGGGAGACACCCCACCATGGTAACATCTTTTAATTTTTCTCTTTTGTAAATATTAGTAAAATTAGTTTAATTTCATGTTTTGATTGGTTTGTTGAGTTTAGTTGGTAGTCTACTATGTTAAATAAGGTTTTAAGGTGTTTTGCTAGCTGTTTGGGGGTTTGAAATGCTTGGTTTGGTGCAAGAACTTGGAAAAATTTTGAAAAACAGATAACCAAGCCACACGTACGCGTCACCCACGCGTATGCGTGATGCCAAATTTTTCGCCAATCCACGCACACACGTCACGCATGCGTACGCGTGGATTCAAAATTTTCACCTCCATACAAAATCCAGAGAGTTGTGCGAGTTTTGGGCTGGAATTGTGCGTTTCGCACAAGTCCATCCACGTGTACGCGTCAACTCACGCGTACGTGTTGCCGCTGTTAATAACCCATCACGCGTACATGTGACCCACGCATACGCGTCGCTCCCATTTCACCTCACCACGCGCACGCGTCACTCCACACGTACGCGTGGATTGCCTGTTTCACCACTCTTCATTTCTCTTCTTTCCATTTCTTCCCTTCTTCTCTTTTCTTTTCCTTTTTCAACCATCATCCAACACTACCATACACCATCAACCATTAGTTTGTTAGCTATTTAGTTAGTTTCATCTTTGTTTAATTTTCCATTTTTTCCATAATAAGTGTTGGATTATTAATTTTGTTTGCTGTATATTGCTGCTTATTAATAACTGAATGCTATTTTAGCATTAATGATTTTGGATATTCATTGTTGGATTCTTTGTTGAGGTTACAATTTATTGCTTGGTTTTGAAATTTTCATGCTTAATCTTTGTGAACACCAAGTACATGAGAATTGCCTTTAACAAATGTTAAATCTTTCCGAATTACATGATTTGGCCACCATGTGATTTGAATTCCTTTCTTTGAGTAGGCAATTTCTTGATGGATGTTATGCATTTATCTTAATGCATTGTGTTTCTTGATCATATGCATCCATATATTTTTGGCTTGAATGCTTTCATGCTTCTTTATTGCTTGTTTGGTTGTCTTAACCTACGAGTTTAGACCATTTCAAGCACACTAGAATGAGTGAAGTGCATGTTCCTTTTTATGTAAATGTGACATAGCTTTTTATGTTAGTGTGTGTGTTCTAAACCGCGCGCAACTTAGAATGCACACTAACTTTTATCCATGTCACACATTGGGTCACTCACTTCATTCTAGTGATTATTACCTCATTCCAACAATTTACGCTTCCTTTCTTTTACATTTACTTTTCTCACTATCCTTCCTTCTGTTTTTAGGATGAGTCACCATAAGCAACAAGGAGAGCGGAAGAAAGAATACGCAGTAACCGGTTGATCCACCAGCTGAAGGTGGCAATCCGAAGAGTTACCGTACCCCCTTGCTCATCTTTGAATGCTCTGAGGACGGTGCAAACTTTTAAGTGTGGGGAGCTCGTCCGACCGATTCGGCATTTTTGCGTGACAAATTTCTAATCCCAACACTTTTGCATTTCATTTTTAGGTCTTTTAGTATTTTTAGTTGCATTTTCTTATTTTTGCATATATATATATATATAATAAGCTTAGTCAAAATAATGATATTTTTCAAGAAATTTATCTATAGGGCATCCCAATTGATTTGAGTAAAAATTTTTCATTGAACTTGCTTGAACTACACATTGTGGATCATTTTTTGAGCTAAGAATACAAGCATGTGAGATTTGAGCCTAATTGTGTGGTTACATCTTATAACCACTTATTTTCATTCTTGTGTGATCATTCTCTTTCTATGATTGTAATCTTTGATTAGTTTGATTCTTTATGTCTATTATTTTGTGTATACATGCATTTACATGATTGAGGCCATCATTTCATTTAGCTCACTTAACCAAATAGCCTTATGGTGTGGGAAATTGTGATTACACTTTTTGCAGCTCCGTACAACTAACCAGCAAGTGCACTAGGTTGTCCAAGTAATACCTTACGTGAGTAAGGGTCGATCCCACGGAGATTTTCGGCTTGAAGCAATCTATGGTTATTTTGTAAATCTTAGTCAGGAGATTAATGATAAGAGTGATTGTATTTATGAAAAATAAATAACATAAAATAAATAATACTTATGATTCAGTAATGAGAAACATGTTGAGGATTCGGAAATGCTCTGTCGTCTGAATCTCTGCTTTTGCTACTATCTTCTTCTCCAAACACACATGGCTTCCTTCAATGGCAAGCTGTATGATCCTCTCAGATGAAAAATACTAGGTAAGATGTCTGCACGGCTAATCAACTGTCGGATTTCTCGTCTCGGATGACAAATACCAAGTATAGCTACCGCACGGCTAATCATCTGTTGGTTCTCGCTAGCGTCGGAACAGGACCCTTGTCCTTTTGCACACTGTCACTGTGCCTAACATTCGCAAGTTTGAAGCTCGTCACAGTCATTCCTTCCCGGATCGTACTCGGAATACCACAGACAAGGTTTAGACTTTTCGGATCCCAGGAATGCTGCCAATGATTCTAGCCTATACCACGAAGGTTCTAACCCCTGGACTTGGTCCGTAGATTAGAAACCCAAGAGATACGCACTCAAGCTGTCGCTCAATGACTACGTTGAGCTCATATAGAATGGAGTGGTTGTCAGGCACGCGTTCATAGGGTTGAGGATAATGATGAGTGTCACGGATCATCATAATCTCCATATTGAAGTACGAGTGAGTATCTTAGAATAGAATCAAGCGTGATTGAATAGAAAACAGTAGTAATTGCATTAATCCATTGAAACACAGTAGAGCTCCTCACCCCCACCTATGGGGTTAAGAGACTCATGCCGTAGAAGATACAATATGAAGTGTAAAATGTCATGAGGTGCAAAATGAATCTCTAAAAGTAGTTTTTATACTAAACTAGTAACTTAGGTTTACAGAAAATGAGTAACTAAGTGCAGATAGTGTAGAAATCCACTTCTGGACCCACTTGGTGCATCTCTGGGCTGAGCTTTCAAGCTTTCACGTGCATATGCCCAAGGTTGGAGTTAAACGCCACCCTGGGTGTCAAAATGGGCGTTTAACACCAAGAATTCTGCCAGTTCTGTCATTTTACCCCAGAAAGTTTTAGGCTAGCTTTGAACGTCAATTTGGGCCATCAAATCTCTAGAAAAGTATGGACTATTATATATTGCTGGAAAGTCCAAGATGTCTACTTTCCAACGCAATTGAGAGCGCGCCAATTGGGCTTCTGTAGCTCTGGAAAATTCACTTCGAGTGTAGGAGGGTCAGAATCCAACAGCATCTGCAGACCTTTTTCAGCCTCTGAATCAGATTTTTGCTCAGGTCCCTTAATTTCAGTCAGAAAATATCTGAAATTATAGAAAAACACACAAACTCATAGTAAAGTCCAGAAATGTGATTTTTGAATAAAAGCTAATAAAAATATAATAAAAAGTAAATAAAACATACTAAAAACTATGTAAAAACAATGCCAAAAAGGGTATAAATTATCCGCTCATCACAACACCAAACTTAAATTGTTGCTTGTCCCCAAGCAACTAAAAACAAAATAGGATAAAAAGAAGAGAAAGTACAATAAATTTCAAATATCAGTGAAGCTCAATTCCAATTAGATGAGCAGGACTAGTAGCTTTTTGCTTCTAAATAGTTTTGGCATCTCACTTTATCCCTTGAAGTTCAGAATGATTGGCATCCATAGGAACTCAGAATTCAGATAATGTTATTGATTCTCCTAGTTTAGTCTGTTGATTCTTGAACATAGCTACTTTTTGAGTCTTGGCCATGACCCTAAGCAATTTGTTTTCCAGTATTACCACTGGATACATAAATGCCACAGACGCATAACTGAGTGAACCTTTTAAGATTGTGACTCAACTTTGCTAGAGTCCCCAGTTAGAGGTGCTCAGAGCTCTTACGCACACTCTTTTTGCTTTGGACCACGACTTTAACCGCTCAGTCTCAAGCTTTTCACTTGACACCTTCACGCCACAAGCACATGGTTAGGGACAGCTTGGTTTAGCCGCTTAGGCCAGGATTTTATTCCTTTGGGCCCTCCAATCCATTAATGCTCAAAGCCTTGGATCCTTTTTTTTTACCCTTGCCTTTTGGTTTAAAGGGTCATTGGCTTTTTCTGCTTGCTTTTTCTTTTTTTCTTTCTTTTTATTTATTTATTTATTTATTTTTTGCCATATTTTTTTCGCAAGCTCTGTGTTCTTCACTGCTTTTTCTTGCTTCAAGAATCAATTTTATGATTTTTCAGATTATCAATAACATTTCTCCTTTTTCATTATTCTTTCAAGAGCCGACAATTTTAACTTTCATAAACTTCACTATCAAAAATATGCATTATTCAAGCATTCATTTAGAAAACAAAAAGTATTGCCTCCACATCAAAATAATTAGATTATTTTCAAAATTGAATTCGAAATTCATGTACTTCTTTTTCTTTTTCAGAAGACATTTTTTATTTAAGAAAGGTGAAGGATTCATGGAACATTCATAGCTTTAAGACATAAAAACTAGACATTAATGACCATGTAATAAAGACAAAAACATAGACAAAACATGAGGCACAAAAATTGAAAAACAGAAAAATAAGAACAAGAAAATTAAAGAACGGGTCCACCGTAGTGACGGTGGCTAGTTCCTCCTCCTGAAGATCCTATGGAGTGCTTGAGCTCCTCAATATCTCTTCCTTGGCTTTGTTTCTCTTCCCTCATGGCTCTTGTTGAGGTTCATGAGTGGGCTCTCTTGTTTGCTCCATCCTTTTTCTAGTGATGGGCTTTTGAGATGAATCTCTCCATCTCCCATGACTCAGAGTTGGAAGCAACATCCTTCCCTTTCCTCTTCCTAGAGGTTTTTCCGGCCTTAGGTGCCATTAATGGTTATGGAAAAACAAAAAGCAAAGCTTTTTCCACACCAAACTTAGAAGGTTTGCTCGTCCTTGAGCACAATAAGATAGAAGGGAGTAGAAGAAGAATAATGTAATTAATTTTTGAAAACTTATTACTGTATGCAAGAGAAATTAAAAAGAGTTGAAAATAATTTGAAAAGACATGTAAGTTTTGAAAACGTTTTGGGAAGGAATTGAAAAGAAATAATAAAAAAGAATTAAAAAGGATTAAAAAGAATATTAATTTTTGAAAATAGAAATTGAAAGATGAACGTTTTAAATATGTTTGATGCAAAAAATTATGAATTAAAGCATGAAAAATTGAAAAAAATTGAATTGGAAACAAAATTACCTCCCTTGTGTCATCCTGGAGTTAAACGCCCAGGATGCTATCTATTCCGGTGTTTAACGCCCACTTGACTACCTTTTTGGGCATTTAACGCCCAGCCAGGTACCTTGGCTGGCGTTAAACGCCACGAATCCTTCTTTGCTGGGCATTTTTCTAAACGCCCAGAATGCTTCCATTTCTGGCGTTAAACGCCCATAATGCTGCCCATTCTGGCGTTTAACGCCCAAAATGCTGCCTACATGGGCGTTAAACGCCCATTCTGCTATCCTTACTGGCGTTTAAACGCCAGTAAGCCTGTCCTCCAGGGTATGCTATTTTTGATGCTGTTTTTGATTTCGCTTTAACTCTGCAGCTGTTTTTATGACTCCACATGATCATCAACCTAAAGTAAACATTGAATAACAATGGAAAATGAAATGAAAAAGTAATTAGCATAGATAAATAAGATTGGGTTACCTCCCAATAAGCGCTTCTTTGATATCTTTAGCTGGACCTTTAATGAGCTTTTTAATTTAGTCTCAGTTTTGAGCACTCTTACTCAACATTGCCTTCAAGATAATGTTTGACTCTCTGTCCATTAACAATGAACTTTTTGTCAGAGTCAATATCCTGAAGCTCTACATAACCATATGGTGACACACTTGTAACCACATATGGTCCCTGGGAACAATCTGAGCCTAGAGTTAAACAGTAGAACCTTCTGTCCTGGCTCAAAGACTCTAGATGACAGCTTTTTGTCATGCCACCTTTTTGCTTTCTCCTTGTAAATTTTAGCATTTTCGAAAGCATTGAGTCTGAACTCCTCCAGTGCATTCAACTGGAGTAATCTTTTCTCTCCAGCTACCTTAGCATCAAGGTTTAGGAACCTGGTTGCCCAGTAGCCTTTGTGTTCCAGTTCCACTAGCAGATGACAGGCTTTTCCATACACAATCTGGTATGGAGAGGTCCCTATAGGAGTCTTGAATGCGGTTCTGTATTCCCACAGAGCATCATCCAGACTTCTTGCCCAATCCCTTCTATGGGTACTTACATTCCGTTCCAAGATTTGTTTTAGTTCTCTATTCGAGACTTCAGCCTGCCCATTTGTCTATGGATGATATGGAGTGGCCACTTTATGGTTAATTCCATATCGGACTAGAGCAGAGTCAAGCTGTTTATTGCAGAAATGAGTGCCTCCATCACTGATCAGTATCCTTGGGACACCGAACCTGCTGAAAATATACTTCTGGAGGAACTTCATCACTGTCTTAGTATCATTAGTGGGTGTTACAATTGCTTCTACCCATTTAGATACATAATCTACTGCCACCAGAATATAAGTGTTTGAGTATGATGGTAGGAAAGGCCCCATGAAGTTAATACCCCATACATCAAACAACTCAATCTCTAAGATTCCTTGATGAGGCATGGCATAACCGTGAGGCAGATTACCAGCTCTCTGGCAACTGTCACAATTACGTACAAACTCTTGGGAGTCTCTATAGACAGTAGGCCAGTAGAAACCGTATTGGAGAACCTTTGTGGCGGTTCGCTCACCTCCGAAATGTCCTCCATATTGTGATCCATGGCAATGCCATAGGATCTTCTGTGCCTCTTCCCTAGGCACACATCTACGGATTACTCCGTCTGCACACCTCTTAAAGAGATATGGTTCATCCCACAAGTAGTACTTTGCATCAGAAATTATTTTTTTTGTTTGCTGCTTACTGTACTCTTTGGGTATGAATCTCACAGCTTTATAGTTTACAATGTCTGCAAACCACGGTACTTCCTGAATGGCAAAGATTTGCTCATCCAGGAAGGTTTCAGAGATCTCAGTAGGAGGGAAGGACGCTCCTGCTACTGGTTCTATCCAGGATAGGTGATCTGCTACTTGGTTTTCTGTCCCTTTTCTGTCTCTTATTTCTATATCAAACTCTTGCAGAAGCAACACCCATCTTATGAGTCTTGGTTTTGAATCCCGCTTTGTGAGGAGATATTTTAGAGTAGCATGGTCAATGTACACAATCACTTTTGATCCCACTAAATAAGATCCGAACTTGTCAATGGCATAAACCACTGCAAGCAACTCTTTTTCTGTGGTTGTGTAATTCTTCTGTGCATCATTCAGAATACGGCTAGCATAGTAAATGACGTGCAAAAGCTTGTTATGCCTCTGTCCCAATACTGTACCAATGGCATGGTCACTGGCATCACACATTAGTTCAAATGGTAATGTCCAGTTTGGTACAGAAATGACTGGTGTTGTGACCAGCTTAGCTTTTAGAGTCTCAAACGCCTATAGACACTCTATGTCAAAGATAAATGCATGTCAGCAGCTAGCAGATTACTCAGTGGTTTTGCAATTTTTGAAAAATCTTTTATAAACCTCCTATTGAATCCTGCATGCCCCAGAAAGCTTCTGATTGCCTTAATATTGGCAGGTGGTGATAATTTTTCAATTGCCTCTACCTTAGCTTGATCCACCTATATTCCCTTGTTTGAAATTTTGTGCCCAAGGACAATTCCTTCAGTCACCATAAAGTGACATTTTTCCCAGTTTAAAACTAGGTTAGTCTCTTGGCACCTTTTCAGAACAAGTGCTAAATGGTCAAGACAGGAGCTGAATGAGTCTCCAAATACTGAGAAGTCATCCATGAAGACTTCCAGAAATTTCTCTACCATATCAGAGAAGATAGAGAGCATGCACCTCTGAGAGGTTGCAGGTGCATTGCATAGACCAAATGGCATTCTTCTGTAGGCAAATACTCCAGAAGGACATGTGAATGCTGTTTTCTCTTGGACCTGAGGATCTACTGCAATTTGGTTGTAACATGAATAGCCATCCAAAAAGTAGTAGTATTCATGACCTGCTACTCTCTCTAGCATCTGGTCTATGAATTGTAAAGGAAAATGATCCTTTCCGATGGCTGTATTGAGTCTTCTATAATCAATACACATACGCCACCCTGTAACTGTTCTTGTAGAAACCAGTTCATTCTTTTCATTATGAACCACTGTCATGCCTCCCTTCTTGGGGACAACTTTGACAGGGCTCACCTAGGGGCTATCAGAGATAGGATAAATAATCCCAGCCTCTAATAACTTGGTGACCTCTTTTTGCACCACCTCCTTCATGGCTGGATTCAGCCGCCTCTGTGGTTGAACCACTGGCTTAGCATCATCCTCTAATATGATCTTGTGCATACATCTGGCTGGGCTAATGCCCTTAATATCACTTATGGACCACCCAAGAGCTGTCTTGTGTATCCTCAGCACCTGAATTAGTGCTTTCTCTTCCTGTGGCTCTACGGTAGAGCTTATGATCATGAGAAAAGTGTCATCTTCTCCCAGAAATGCATATTTCAGGGATGGTGGTAGTAGTTTCAGCTTGGGTATAGGAGGTTTCTCCTCTTCCTGAGGAGTTTTCAGAGGTTCTTCTATTTTCTCTGATTCCTCCAGATCAGGCTGAACATCTTTAAAAATGTCCTCTAGCTCTGATTCGAGACTCTCAGTCATATTGACCTCTTCAACCAAGGAGTCAATGATATCAGCGCTCATGCAGTCTTTTGATGTGACTGGATGCTGCATAGCTTTAACAGTATTCAACTTGAACTCATCCTCATTGACTCTCAGGGTTATCTCCCCTCTTTGGACGTCAATGATGGTTCGTCCAGTTGCTAGGAAAGGACTTCCTAGAATGAGAGTTACACTCTTGTGCTCCTCTATTTCCAGCACTACAAAGTCAGTGGGAAAGGCAAATGGTCCAACCTTGACAATCATATCCTCAATTACGCCTGATGGAATCTTAATGGAGCCATCAGCAAGTTGGAGGCATATCCGGGTTGGTTTAACTTCATCGGTCAAACCAAGCTTTTTGATAGTGGATACAGTTATTAGGTTGATACTTGCCTCAAGATCACATAGAGCTGTCTTGGTACAAGCACCCTCTAATGTGCATGGTATCATAAAGCTTCCGGGATCTTTAAGCTTCCTTGGTAAGCTTTTTAGAATGACTGCATTGCATTCTTCAGTGAGGAATGATGACAAGTCATCTTAGCCTATTTTCACTAGTTTTTTTTACTTATTTTCGATTGATTTATGCACTTTCTTGAGCCATAAGCAAGCCAATTGGGTAGATTTCCATGTTTCCTTTGATTCAATTAACCATGTATGAATTAATGCAATTTCATGAGATTTTATGCTATAATTGTCATATATTATGAAAGAATAACAAACTCATGATTTTAAGCAAAGCTTTGATGTGTTTGGTTGATTGATGATAGGTGAAAAGAGTTTTGAAGAAGGTTGAAGAAAGAAGGAATGGCTAGGAGCAAGAGAGAACAAAAAGCTTGAGCAAAAGTTTGCCTCAAACTTTAGCTCAAACTTTTAAAAGAGTTGAAAACACTCCAGAGGAAAAAAAGCTTGAGCAAAAGTTTGACCTCAAAATTTAGCTCAAACTTTTGGGAGAAAAGCTTGAGCCAACGTTTGCCTCAAACTTTTTGGCAAACGTTGGCATCACAAAATCAATACCCTGGAGGAAAAAGCTTGCGCCAACGTTTGAGGTCAAACTTTTGCTCAAACGTTGGCGCCACTCTTGCACACCCTGGAGGAGAAAAGCTTGCGCCAATGTTTGCCTCAAGCTTTTTGGCAAACGTTGGCGCCACACACATTTACAAGGGGGCCAACGTTTGAGCAAAAGTTTGACCTCAAACTTTGGCTCAAACGCTGGTAGCAGCAAAGTGAAGCCATCTGGTATAAAAAGTTTGAGTAAAAGTTTGCCTCAAACTTTTACTCAAACTTTTACTCAAGCTTTTATGTTTTTCAACCCGGTTCACAATGGATCTTTCTCCAACTCCAAGAGCAATCATCCAAGGCCTTTATCAATCCAATTCCATCAAGAACAAAGGCCCAATTCAAGGCTTGAAGACCATTTGAAGAAAGTGTATAAATAGCTTAGGATTTAAGTTTTCAGGGAGTTTTTCTTTCCTTTGAGATCTTTCCATTTTAGTTTTGCTGAGAGCTTTTGGTTTTGGAATCATTTGGAGTTTCTGAGTTTCGGAGAAGAGAATTGAATTCTCTTCCTCTTAGTTTTCTTGTTTTCAATTTCAATTACACTTGTCTTGAGTCTTGGGTGTTGAGAATTGGGGAAATTCTGTCTCAATCTCACCTTGAGATCTCGTTCTGTTTCTTTTACTGCATCATTGGAGAATTGAGATTTACATTCAAGCTTTCTTCTGTTTTGATCTTTAATTTCTTGCAATTGAATTCTACATTTGGATCTAGGAAGGCATTGAGATCTAGACTCGGTTATCTAGTCTCTTGGGTCCTGAGATCTGGAGTTTGCATTTTAAATTCTCTGTTTAAAGCTTTTCAAGTTCATTTACATTTCCGTTTGAAATCCGGTTCAATTCAAGTCACTTTCTACTTGTCTGATTAATGCAATTTACTTTTCCTTGTTTAATTTCTGCAAATCCACTTCCCAATTCCCTTTACCATTTAAGCCATTTACATTTCTTGCACTTTAAGGTTCTGCAATTTACATTTCTTGCAATCTAAGTTTCTGCAATTTACATTACTTGTTCTTTAAGATTCAGCTTATTTACTTTCTTTGCTCTTTAATTTTCTGCAATCTACCCTTCTCCTTTTTAATTTCATGCAATTTAGCTTCTGTCGAATACAAACCACTCAAATCAACTCTTGATTCGCTTGACTAAATCAACCACTAAACTAAAATTGCTCAATCCTTCAATCCCTGTGGGATCGACCTCACTCCCGTGAGTTATTATTACTTGATACGACCCGGTGCACTTGCCGGTTAGTTTTGTGTGTTTGGGATTCGTTTTTCATTTTCCGAAAATACGCATCAAGTTTTTGGCGCCGTTGCCGGGGATTGAAATAGATTGACAATGATTAAGTGAAGTGGAGATCTAGATCTAGCATTTTTATTTTCTGTTTCTCTAATTTTTGACTAACACACTAACTGTTTGAAATTTTGCTTGAATTAACTGAAACCTCACTTTTACAATAAAGTGAAGTTTTCTTGGTTTCTCTGGCTTCCTATGATTCTCATATTTCAGCTTGTTGAATATACGAGAGAAGCAATTCTCTCTTACTAATCTTTGAAGCCTATCAACTGTTTGATACATTGTGTCAGCTAAACCTTTTAACCACATTTTAGACATGAATGTATTCAATCTTCATTTGGACTATTTGTGATTGTGCAGATCATGGAGAAGAACCCAACAAATTCCAGTAAGCATGGGAGTAATACCCCCACCTTAGATGACAAGCAACCACTCATCACCATGAACGACATTGCTCAGTGGTTTGAAGCTTTCCCACAAGGAAACATCATCGGATGGGAAGAACTAATGAGTGAACTCCTAGCCAAGCTGAAACCACCTCAGGGAATTGTTAAACCAGAGACAGGAGTGCAACCATTCGCACAGGAGAAGGAAATTGAAGGTATTCACGCAATCATGGCCCAAAGCGAGCAGATACATCAACAGCTTAAGAAACAATTGGAGCTGATTAACAGAAAAATAGATGAACTGCAACATGCTGTGGCAAATGCACAGAACTCACCTCAAAATCCCCATTGTTGGAATCAACCTGAAAAAGGTTCTGGACTAATTAACTATGAGCAACCAAGTCATGAGTGATCATACTCTCCAGACAGTTCCTCAAGCATGTTCCAACGTAGGACTCAGAATGATGTGTACAACCCACCCTGGAGAACTCAATCCAACTGGAGAGGGGTTGAAAACCAAAATCAAAAACCAAGGGACTTCAACTGCAACAACCCCTACTTCAAAAACCAACATAAAAACCACCCCCACAACAACAATCAATACACACACTTCCAACCCCGTCCTATCTCACCACTCGCCCAAAATGACTCTCATCAACCATCACAGTTGACACAACCACAACCAATTCCAAACTCTCAAAGACTCTATGTTCTAGAAATGATGATGGAAAGATTCATGAAAGTTCAAGAAATGATAACAATAGAGCAGGAAGAAATAAGGAAAAATCAAGAGATGATAAGTAGGAACCAAGAGGCCTCACTTAGAAGAGTTGAAAGGCAAATGGAACAACTGGTTCAAAACCTTGTTGAATTGGGAGAGTGAGAGGCAAATATATCCCTAAGGGCCACTGAAGATGACCCAAAGAACAGTGAAAAAGCTGCTGGGTTGAAAGGGAAAGCAGTTATGGAAAAAAGTGAGAAGGCTACGGGAAAAGAAACAATCATCAAGGAAAAGCCCACGGTGAGAGGGGGAAACCAAAGGCAACAGAAGCCTCAACTTCCATGATCAGAGGATGAAGGATGTCAAGCTAACGACAATAAAAGAGCGCTTGTTGGGAGGCAACCCAACCTGAGGTAGTGGTACGTGGAATCGTGATTACACTTTAATTATGTAAAATTCATTGCTCTTTCTTTCCCTGGAAATGGCGCCAAAAACATGATGCCAAGACCATGGTTCACAACTCCATGTAACTGACCAGCAAGTGCACTGGGTCGTCCAAGTAATACCTTACGTGAGTAAGGGTCGAATCCCACAGAGATTGTTGGTATGAAGCAAGCTATGGTCACCTTGCAAATCTCAGTTAGGCAGATATAAATTGATAATGGTGTTTTCGAATTTAATATAATAAAATAGGGATAGAAATACTTATGTAATTCATTGGTGAGAATTTCAGATAAGCGAATGGAGATGCTTTCGTTCCTCTAAACCTCTGCTTTCCTGCTATCTTCATCCAATCAGTCTTACTCCTTTCCATGGCTGGCTTTATGTGATACATCACCACTGTCAATGGCTACTTTCGGTCATCTCTCGGGAAAATGATCCAATGCCCTGTCACGGCACGGCTAATCGTCTGGAGGCATCAACCTTGTCAATGGCTTCATCTTATCCTCTCAGTGAAAATGGTCAACGCACCCTGTCACGGCACGGCTATTCATCTGTCGGTTCTCGATCATGCTGGAATAGGATTTACTATCCTTTTGCGTCTGTCACTAACGCCCCGCAATCGCGAGTTTGGAGCTCGTCACAGTCATTCATTCATTGAATTCTACTCGGAATACCACAAACAAGGTTTAGACTTTCCGGATTCTCTTGAATGCCGCCATCATTCTAGCTTATGCCACGAAGATTCTGGTTAGGAGATCTAAGAGATACTCATTCAGTCTAAGGTAGAACGGAAGTGGTTGTCAGGCACGCGTTATTAGGGAATGATGATGATTGTCACATTCATCACATTCAGATTGAAGTATGAATGAATATCTTAGAAGCGAAACAAGATGAATTGAATAGAAAACAGTAGTACTTTGCATTAATCTTTGAGGAACAGCAGAGCTCCACACCTTAATCTATGGAGTGTAGAAACTCTACCGTTGAAGATACATAAGTGATAGTCCAGGCATGGCTGAGAGGCCAGCCCTCAAACGTGATCTAAGATAGCATACAACTGATCCTAGATTGTCAAAAAGACGTCTAATACAATAGTGAAAGGTCCTATTTATAATAAACTAGCTACTAGGGTTTACAGAAGTAAGTAATTGATGCATAAATCCACTTCCGGGGCCCACTTGGTGTGTACTTGGGCTGAGCTTGAGTGTTGCACGTGTAGAGGTCCTTCTTGGAGTTGAACGCCAGCTTTTGTGCCAGTTTGGGCGTTCAACTCTGGTTTTGGCTCCTTTTCTGGCGCTGGACGCCAGATTTGGGCAGAAAGCTGGCATTGAACGCCAGTTTACGTCCTCTATTCTTGGCCAAAGTATGGACTATTATATATTTCTGGAAAGCCCTGGATGTCTACGTTCCAATGCAATTCGAAGCGTGCAATTTTGAGTTCTATAGCTCAAGCAAATCCACTTTGAGTGCAGGGAGGTCAGAATCCAACAGCATCAGCAGTCCTTCTTCAACCTCTGAATCTGATTTCTGCTCAAGTCCCTCAATTTAAGCCAGAAAATACCTGAAATCACAGAAAAACACACAAACTCATAGTAAAGTCCAGAAATGTGAATTTAACATAAAAACTAATGAAAACATCCCTAAAAGTAACTAGATCCTACTAAAAACATACTAAAAATAATGTCAAAAAGCATATAAATTATCTGCTCATCACAACACCAAACTTAAATTGTTGCTTGCCCCCAAGCAACTGAAAATCAATTAGGATATCAAGAAGAGAATATACTATAAATTCCAAACTATCAATGAAACATAGCTTCAATCATATGAGCGGGACTTATAGCTTTTTGCCTCTTGAATAGTTTTGGCATCTCACTTTATCCATTGAGGTTCAGAATGATTGGCATCTATAGGAACTCAAAGTTTAGATAGTGTTATTGATTCTCCTAGTTCAGTATGATGATTCTTGAACATAGCTATTTCATGAGTCTTGGCCGTGGCCCTAAGCACTTTGTTTTCCAGTATTACCACCGGATACATAAATGCCACAGACACATAATTGGGTGAACCTTTTCAGATTGTGACTCAGCTTTGCTAAAGTCCCCAATTAGAGGTGTCCAGGGTTCTTAAGCACACTCTTTTTTTGCTTTGGACCTTGACTTTAACCGCTCAGTCTCAAGTTTTCACTTGACACCTACACGCCACAAGCACATGGTTAGGGACAGCTTGGTTTAGCCGCTTAGACCAGGATTTTATTCCTTTAGGCCCTCCTATCCATTGATGCTCAAAGCCTTGGGATCCTTTTTATTGCCCTTGCCTTTTGGTTTTAAGAGCTACTGGCTTTTTGCTCTTGCCTCTTGGTTTTAAGAGCTTTTAGCTTTTTCTGCTTGCTTTTTCTTTCTATTTTTTTTTCGCCTATTTTTTTTTCTGCAAGCTCTGTTCTTTGCTACTTTTTCTTGCTTCAAGAATCTTTTTTATGATTTTTTAGATTATCAAATAACATGTCTCCTAGTCATCATTCTTTCAAGAGCCAACATATTTAACATTCTTAAACAACAACTTCAAAAGACATATGCACTGTTCAAGCATACATTCAGAAAACAAGAAGCATTGTCACCACATCAATATAATTAAACTAAGTTCAAGGATAAATTCGAAACTCATGTACTTCTTGTTCTTTTGAATTAAAATATTTTTCATTTAAGAGAGGTGATGGATTCATAGGACATTCATAACTTTAAGACAAAGTTACTAACTACTAATGATCATATAATGAAGACACAAACATAGATAAGCACATAACATAGAAAACGAAAAACAGAAGAATTAAGAGCAAGGAATGAATCCACCTTAGTGATGGTGGCGTTTCCATCTTGAGGAACCAATGATGTCCTTGAGCTCTTCTATGTCTCTTCCTTGTCTTTGTTACTCCTCCCTCATTGCTTTTTGATCTTCTCTTATTTCATGAAGGATGATGGAGTGCTCTTGATGTTCCACCCTTAGTTGTCCCATATTGGAACTCAATTCACCTAGGGAGGTGTTGATTTGCTCCCAATAGTTTTGTGGAGGAAAGTGCATTTGAGGCATCTCCGGGATCTCATGGTGATGAGCTTCATACGCCTCTTGAGCTCCATGAATGGGCTCTCTTGCTTGCTCCATCTTCTTCTTAGTGATGGGCTTGTCCTCTTTAATGAGGATATCTCCCTCTATGTCAATCCCAGCCGAATTGCATAGGTGGCAGATGAGGTGAGGAAAGGCTAACCTTGCCATAGTGGAGGACTTGTCAGCCACCTTGTAGAGTTCTTGAGGTATAATCTCATGAACTTCCACCTCTTCTCCAATCATGATGCTATGGATCATGATGGCCCAGTCTATAGTAACTTCAGACCGGTTGCTAGTGGGAATGATTGAGCATTGAATGAACTCCAACCATCCTCTAGCTACAGGCTTGAGGTCCAATCTTCTTAGTTGAACCGGCTTGCCTTTGGAGTCAATCTTCCATTGAGCTCCTTCCACGCATATGTCCATAAGGACTTGGTCCAACCTTTGATTAAAGTTGACCCTTCTAGTGTAGGGGCGTTCATCTCCTTGCATCATGGGCAAGTTAAACGCCAACCTCACATTCTCCGGACTAAAATTTAAGTATTTCCCTCGAACCATTGTAACATAGTTCTTTGGATCCGGGTTCTTACTTTGATCATGGTTCTTAGTGATCCATGCATTGGCATAGAACTCTTGAACCATTAAGATGCCGACTTGTTGGATGGGGTTTGTTAGAACTTCCTAACCTCTTCTTTGAATTTCATGTCGGATCTCCGGATACTCATTTCTTTTGAGTTTGAAAGGGACCTCAGGGATCACCTTCTTTTTGGCCACAACATCACAGAAGTGGTCTTGATGGGCTTTGGAGATGAACCTTTCCATCTCCCATGACTCGGATGTGGAAGCTTTTGTCTTCCCTTTCCCCTTTCTAGAGGATTCTCCGATCTTAGGTGCCATCAATGGTAATGGAAAAACAAAAAGCTTATGCTTTTACCACACCAAACTTAGAATTTTGCTCACCCTCGAGCAATAAAAGAAAGAATAGATGAAGAAGAAGAAGAAATAGAGGAGAGGGAGAGTGGGAAGTGTTTCAGCCAAGAAGGGTGTAGAGGGGTGTGTTGTGTGAATTTGATGAAGAATGGAGGGCTTTATATAGGGAAGGGAGGGGGGTAAAGGTTTCGGCCATATGGGTGGGTTTGGGTGGGAAATTGGTTTTGAATTTTTGAAGGTAGGTGGAGTTTATGAGGTAGGTTTATGGGGAAGAGTGGATGGATGTGAGTGGTGAAGAGGTGATGGGGAAGAGAGTTTGAGGTGATTGGTGAAGGGTTTTTGGGGAAGAGTGTTTATGGGGTTGTGTGAAAGAAAGTGGTGAGAAGAAGTGAGTGGAGGTAGGTGGGGATCCTGTGGGGTCCACAGATCCTGAGTGGATCCTGTGGGATCCACAGATCCTGAGTGGATCCTGTGGGGTCCACAGATCCTGAGGTGTTCAAGGATTTACATCCCTGCACCCATTAGGCATGTAAAAATGCCTTTGCACACAACTCTGGGCGTTCAGCACCAGGTTGGTGGCCATTTTGGGCGTTCAACGCCCATTTGTGTGCCATTTCTGGCGTTGAACGCCAGAACCATGCCTGTTCTGGCGTTCAGCGCCCAGAAGCTGCCCATTTTGGGCGTTCAGCGCCAGAACCATGCTCTGTTCTGGCGCTGAACGCCAGACAGATGCTCCTCCAGGGTGTGATTTTTCTTCTGCTGTTTTTGATTCCGTTTTCAATTTTTATATTTATTTTGTGACTCCACATGATCATGAACCTACAAAGACATATAACTAAGAAAAATATAGTTAGATAAATAAAAATTGGGTTGCCTCCCAACAAGCGCTTCTTTAATGTCAATAGCTTGACAGTGGGCTCTCATGGAGCCTCACAGATGTGCAGAGCTTTGTTGAGACTCTCCAACACCAAACTTAGAGTTTGGATATGGGCGTTCAACACCAAATTAGAGTTTGGTTGTGGCCTCCCAACACCAAACTTAGAGTTTGACTGTGGGGGCTTTGTTTGACTCTGCTTTGAGAGAAGCTTTTTATGCTTCCTCTCTATGGGTGCAGAGAGAGATCCTTGAGTTGTAAACACAAGTTTGTCCTCATTCAATTGAAGGATTAATTCTCCTCTGTCCACATCAATCACAGCTCTTGCTGTGGCTAGGAAAGGTCTTCCTAGGATGATGGATTCATCCTCTTCCTTTCCAGTGTCCAGGACTATGAAATCAGCAGGGATGTAAAGGCCTTCAACCTTTACTAACACGTCCTCTACTTGTCCATAAGCCTATTTTCTTGAATTGTCTGCCATCTATAGTGAGATTTTAGCAGCTTGCACCCCATAGATTCCCAGTTTCTCTATTACAGAGAGGGGCATGAGGTTTATCCCTGAACCAAGGTCACACAGAGCCTTAAAGATCATGGTGCCTATGGTACAAGGTATTATGAACTTTCCAGGATCCTGTCTCTTCTGAGGCAATGTCAGTTGATCCAGATCACTTAGTTCATTAGTGAACAAGGGAGATTCATCTTCCCAAGTCTCAATACCAAACAATTTGGCATTCAGCTTCATGATTGCACCAAGAAACTTGGCAGTTTTCTCTTCAGTAACATCCTCATTCTCTTCAGAAGAGGAGTACTCATCAGAGCTCATAAAGGGCATAAGGAGGTTCAATGGAATCTCTATGGTCTCTAGATGAGCCTCAGAGTCCTTTGGTTCCTCAGAGGGAAGCTCCTTATTGACCACTGGACGTCCCAGGAGGTCTTCCTCCTTGGGATTCACGTCCTCTCCTTCCCTCACAGGTTCGGCCATGGTGCTTATGTCAATAGCCTTGCACTCTCCTTTTGGATTCTCTTCTGTATTGCACGGGAGAGTACTAGGAGGGATTTCAGTGATCCTTTTACTCAGCTGGCCCACTTGTGCTTCCAAATTTCTAATGGAAGACCTTGTTTCATTCATGAAACTTGCAGTGGCCTTAGATAGATCAGAGACTAAGTTTGCTAAATTTAGAAGTATTTTGTTCAGAGTTCTCTGTCTGTTGCTGAGTGGATGATGGAAAAGGTTTATTATTGTTAAACCTATTTCTTCCACCATTATTAAAGCCTTGTTGAGGCTTTTGATCCTTCCATGAGAAATTTGGATGATTTCTCCATGATGAGTTATAGGTGTTTCCATAAGGTTCACCTAAGTACTTCACCTCTGCTATTGCAGGGTTCTCAGGATCATAAGCTTCTTCTTCATAAGAAGCCTCTTGAGTACTGTTGGATGCAGCTTGCATTCCATTCAGACTCTGAGAAATCATATTGACTTGCTGAGTCAATATTTTATTCTGTGCCAATATGGCATTCAGAGTATCAACTTCAAGAACTCCCTTCTTCATAGGCGTCCCATTATTCACAGGATTTCCTTCAGAAGTGTACTTGAACTAGTTATTTGCAACCATGTCAATGAGTTCTTGAGCTTCTGCAGGCGTTTTCTTTAGGTGAATGGATCCACCTGCAGAAGTGTCCAATGACATCTTTGATAGCTCAGATAAACCATCATAGAATATATCCAGGATGGTCCATTCTGAAAGCATGTTAGTAGGACACTTTTTGGTCAGTCCTTTGTATCTCTCCCAAGCTTCATAGAGGGATTTACCTTCCTTCTGTCTGAAGGTTTGAACATCCACTCTAAGCTTACTCAGCTTTTGAGGAGGAAAGAACTTGGCTAAGAAAGCCTTGACCAGCTTATCCCAAGAGTTCAGGCTGTCTTTAGGTTGAGAATCCAACCATATTCTAGCTCTGTCTCTTACAGCAAAAGGGAAAAGCATGAGCCTGTAGACTTCAGGATCTACTCCATTAGTCTTAACAGTATCACATATCTGCAAGAATTCAGTTAAGAACTGAAAAGGATCTTCAGATGGAAGTCCATGAAACTTGCAGTTCTGCTGCATCAGAGAAACTAATTGAGGTTTCAGCTCAAATTTGTTTGCTCCAATGGCAGGAATGGAGATGCTTCTTCCATGTAAATTGGAATTAGGTGCAGTAAAGTCACCAAGCATTCTCCTTGCATTATTATTATTTTCGGCTGCCATCTCCTCTTCTTGTTCGAAAATTTCTGAAAGGTTATCTCTGGATTGTTGTATTTTAGCTTCTCTTAATTTTCTCTTCAGAGTCCTTTCAGGTTCCGGATCTTCTTCAACAAGAATATTCTTGTCCTTGCTCCTGCTCATATGACAAAGAAGAGGGCACAGAAAAATAATAATAATAGAGATCCTTTATACCACAGTATAGGAATCCCTGTGTGAGTAGAAGAAGAAAGGGAGACAAAGAATGTAATCTAATGGAAGAAACACAACTGTGAGGAGAGCAGAGATGTGAGATGAGAGAGAAGAGAATTTTCGAAAATAATTTTTGAAAAAGAGTTAGTGATTTTCGAAAATAGTTTTTGAAAAATGTTAGTAATTTTTTTTTTTTGAAAATTTTTTAAAATCAAAAGTTAAAATAATTAATTAATTAAAAAGAAATTTTTGAAAAAGGGGGAAGATATTTTCGAAAATTAGAGAGAGAGAGTTAGTTAGGTAGTTTTGAAAAAGATAAGAAACAAACAAAAAGTTAGTTAGTTAGTTGAAACAATTTTTGAAAAGATATGAAGTTAGGAAGTTAGAAAAGATATTTGAAATCAAATTTTTGGAAAAGGTGAGATAAGAAGATATTTTTTGAAAAGATATGATTGAAATTAGTTTTGAAAAAGATTTGATTTTTAAAATCACAATTAATGACTTGATTCACAAGAAATCACAAGATATGATTCTAAAACTCAAAGTTTGAATCTTTCTTAACAAGCAAGTAACAAACTTGAAATTTTTGAATCAAAACATTAATTGTTATTGTTATTTTCTAAAATTATGATATAAAATTAAGAAAAAGATTTTTGAAAAATATTTTTGAATTTTCGAAAATAACTAAGAAAAATGAAAAAGATTTGATTTTTGAAAAAGATTTTGAAAAAGGTAAGATTTTTAAATTGAAAATTTGATTTGACTCATAAAAACAAATAGATTTTAAAAATTTTTGAAAAAGTCAAATCTAATTTTCGAAATTTTAAGAGAGAAAAAGGAAAAGATATTTTTTTTATTTTTGAATTTTTATAATGAGAGGAAAAACATGAAAATTATGCAATGCATGAAATTTTTAGATCAAAACAATGAATGCATGCAAAAATGCTATGAATGTTAAGATGAACACCAAGAACACTATGAATGTCAAGATGAATATCATAGACACAATTTTGAAAAATTTTTAATGCAAAGAAAACATGCAAGACACCAAACTTAGAATTCTTTAATGCTTAGACACTAAGAATTCAAGAATGCATATGAAAAACAAGAAAAGACACAAAACATGCAAATGCAAAGATCAAGCAAGAAGACTTACCAAGAACAACTTGAAGATCATGAAGAACACTATGAATGCATGAATTTTCAAAAAATGCAAGATGCACATGCAATTGACACCAAACTTATAACATGACTCATGACTCAAACAAGAAACACAAAAAAAAAAATATTTTTGATTTTTATGATTTTCTAATTTTTTTGTATTTTTTCTAAAATTATTTGAAAAACAAAAATAAGGATTCCAAAATTTTTAATATGAATTCCAGGAATCTTGCATTGTTAGTCTAAACCTTCAGTCCAGGAATTAGACATGGCTCACTAGCCAGCCAAGCTTTCAATGAAAGCTCCGGTCCAAAACACTAGACATGGCTCAATGGCCAGCCAAGCTTCAGCATGTAAATCAGGAACAGCAGTAGGTGGATTAACAACAACTAGCTTGCTCTTGATAACAAATTGCAAGCCTCAGTCCAAAAGAATTTAGACATGGCTTTATAGCCAGCCAGGCTTCACGTGCTTCATGAAACACTAGAATTCATTCTTTAAAAATTTTGAATAAAATTTTTATATTATTTTTTTTCGAAAACAAAGGAGAAAATTTTGAAATATTTTTGAAAAAATTTTTTAAAAAGAAAACAAAAAGAAAATTACCTAATCTGAGCAACAGGATGAACCGTTAGTTGTCCAAACTCAAACAATCCCCGGCAACGGCGCCAAAAACTTGGTGTTGTTGCCGGATCAAACTTGACACTGATGTTACCGGACCAAAAGCTTGCCGAAAACTCGAACAATCCCCGGCAACGGCGCCAAAAACTTGGTACGCGGAATCGTGATTACACTTTAATTATGTAAAATTCATTGCTCTTTCTTTCCCTGTAAATGGCGCCAAAAACATGATGCCAAGACCATGGTTCACAACTCCGTGTAGCTGACCAGCAAGTGCACAGGGTCGTCCAAGTAATACCTTACGTGAGTAAGGGTCGAATCCCACGGAGATTGTTGGTATGAAGCAAGCTATGGTCACCTTGCAAATCTCAGTTAGGCTGATATAAATTGATAATGGTGTTTTCGAATTTGATATAATAAAATAGGGATAGAAATACTTATGTAATTCATTGGTGAGAATTTCAGATAAGCGAATGGAGATGCTTTCGTTCCTCTGAACCTCTGCTTTCCTGCTATCTTCATCCAATCAGTCTTACTCCTTTCCATGGCTGGCTTTATGTGATACATCACCACTGTCAATGGCTACTTTCAGTCATCTCTCGGGAAAATGATCCAATGCCCTGTCATGGCATGGCTAATCGTCTGGAGGCATCACCCTTGTCAATGGCTTCATCTTATCCTCTCAGTGAAAATGGTCAACGCACCCTGTCACAGCACGGCTATTCATCTGTCGGTTCTCGATCATGCTGGAATAGGATTTACTATCCTTTTGCGTCTGTCACTAATGCCCCGCAATCGCGAGTTTGGAGCTCGTCACAGTCATTCATTCATTGAATCCTACTCAGAATACCACAGACAAGGTTTAGACTTTCCGGATTCTCTTGAATGCCGCCATCATTCTAGCTTACGCCACGAAGATTCTAGTTAGGAGATCTAAGAGATACTCATTCAGTCTAAGGTAGAACGGAAGTGGTTGTCAGGCACGCGTTCATAGGGAATGATGATGATTGTCACGTTCATCACATTCAGATTGAAGTACGAATGAATATCTTAGAAGCGAAACAAGATGAATTGAATAGCAAACAGTAGTACTTTGCATTAATCTTTGAGGAACAGCAGAGCTCCACACCTTAATCTATGGAGTGTAGAAACTCTACCGTTGAAGATACATAAGTGATAGTCCAGGCATGGCCGGGAGGCCAGCCCTCAAACGTGATCTAAGATAGCATACAACTGATCCTAGATTGTCAAAAAGACGTCTAATACAATAGTGAAAGGTCCTATTTATAATAAACTAGCTACTAGGGTTTACAGAAGTAAGTAATTGATGCATAAATCCACTTCCGGAGCCCACTTGGTGTGTACTTGGGCTGAGCTTGAGTGTTGCACGTGTAGAGGTCCTTCTTGGAGTTGAACGCCAGCTTTTGTGCCAGTTTGGGCGTTCAACTCTGGTTTTGGCTCCTTTTCTGGCGCTGGACGCCAGATTTGGGCAAAAAGCTGGCGTTGAACGCCAGTTTACGTCATCTATTCTTGGCCAAAGTATGGACTATTATATATTGCTGGAAAGCCCTGGATGTCTACTTTCCAATGCAATTGGAAGCGCGCCATTTCGAGTTTTGTAGCTTCAGAAAATATACTTTGAGTGTAGGGAGGTCAGAATCCAACAGCATCAGCAGTCCTTCTTCAACCTCTGAATCTGATTTCTGCTCAAGTCCCTCAATTTCAGCCAGAAAATACCTGAAATCACAGAAAAACACACAAACTCATAGTAAAGTCCAGAAATGTGAATTTAACATAAAAACTAATGAAAACATCCCTAAAAGTAACTAGATCCTACTAAAAACATACTAAAAACAATGTCAAAAAGCGTATAAATTATCTGCTCATCAGGTAGTTTTCTTTCCATAGTTATTTTAATAAAAAGGTTAATTAACTTCATCTATATTGCAAGAAGCTAAGTTTGGTGTTGCACACCAAAACAATCTAAGGGAGAATGAAGGATTCTAAGTTTGGTGTTCCACCAAAATTTCATCATAAAACGCATTCTCACTTTCTGCATAATGCTAGCTTCAAGCATTTAGATAAACTAGTTAACTATTCTGCTGTTTCCTAGTTTTCAGTTTTATTACTTTTGAAAAAGAAAAAGAGTTTCACACATGGTTAATCTGATGCATGAGAACCGTTGGCAAGGTACTAAGTTTGGTGTTCCCACACCAAAGTAAGTTCAAAAGGGCCACAAATAAATCATGCATGCTAACCATTTTTCAAGTGCTTGGGGAACAAGCAACTTTCAATATCATTGCAGAGCATCATACAAGCTTTTGGAAGGATTAAGCATCATCAACCAAAGAGATGAAAGAGGAATGTGTGGATCAGTGATGATGATGATGAGGAGTAAAGCAAGCGAACTCCAAAAGGTTGTATTGTTAAGTAATTATCTTACATCAAACACTGCAATGATTGAGAGTGGTTTTTGTTTCCCTGATTATCTGTCTGTTTAGTATAGTTTTTTTTTCTGAAATTCAATAAGCAAGATGCTTGATCATTTACCACATCATACTCTCCAAAACTTGTTTGCACTCAATTTTTCAAAAAATGCATCACATGAAAGTTCTTTGAAAAGAAGGATTGAGGAATTAAACAATTTTGAGGCAAGCAAAAGATTAGGAGGAGTGGTGGTTCTAGTTGTATAATTATGTATTGAGGTTGCATGCTTATGAAAACTTGCATGGGAGCTCATAGGCGGGACATAGAGTTCAAAGAAGTATTGTGGAGATTCTCAAAAATTTATTGATCCGAGAAGCAGCAAACAAAACAAAAGAAAATAAAGAAAATACAAAAAACAAAAAGAACATGGCCCAAGGCTCTGAGCATCAATTACTAGGCAGAAAAGAAGAAGAAACAAAAACTCAAAAAGTTGTTATCCTAGTAAATGCTTGTGGTCGAATTGTGTCAAAGAGAGAGGCTTGAGCAAGTAAATCCTTAGGGGTGCTTTAACACCTAATACCTTAAAACCAACTGGTTTAGGAGTATTGATTGAAAGCTTATCTAAAGAGCCGCTTTGAGACATGACACTTAGAGTCAAGGCCAAAGCACAAGAACTATAAGCTACTTCAAGGTGATTACCTATAGAGAGATCTCCATGATATCATTTGGATGAAAGTCCTAAGGCCTAAGACTTCCAAGATATAGGGACTAGTAAGCACTGAAGCCCTTGCATGAGCATATAATTTAGAGTTCACCCCACCGTCACTTAATCACTTCACTCACAGGACCTTACAAGTTATTCTTCAATCCATCTTAATTAAAAGAACCTTTGATCATAATTCCTTTCTTGCTTGGGGACAAGCAAGTTTTAAGTTTGGTGTTGTGATGACAAGTCATCTTAGCCTATTTTCACTAGTTTTTTTTACTTATTTTCGATTGATTTATGCACTTTCTTGAGCCATAAGCAAGCCAATTGGGTAGATTTCCATGTTTCCTTTTATTCAATCAACCATGTATGAATTAATGCAATTTCATGAGATTTTATGCTATAATTGTCATATATTATGAAAGAATAACAAACTCATGATTTTAAGCAAAGCTTTGATGTGTTTGGTTGATTGATGATAGGTGAAAAGAGTTTTGAAGAAGGTTGAAGAAAGAAGGAATGGCTAGGAGCAAGAGAGAACAAAAAGCTTGAGCAAAAGTTTGCCTCAAACTTTAGCTCAAACTTTTAAAAGAGTTGAAAACACTCCAGAGGAAAAAAAAGCTTGAGCAAAAGTTTGACCTCAAACTTTAGCTCAAACTTTTTGGCAAACCTTGGCTTCACAAAATCAATACCCTGGAGGAAAAAGCTTGCGCCAACGTTTGAGGTCAAACTTTGGCTCAAACGCTGGTAGCAGCAAAGTGAAGCCATCTGGTATAAAAAGTTTGAGTAAAAGTTTGCCTCAAACTTTTACTCAAACTTTTACTCAAGCTTTTATGTTTTTCAACCCGGTTCACAATGGATCTTTCTCCAACTTCAAGAGCAATCAACCAAGGCCTTTATCAACCCAATTCCATCAAGAACAAAGGCCCAATTCAAGGTTTGAAGACCATTTGAAGAAAGTGTATAAATAGCTTAGGATTTAAGTTTTCAGGGAGTTTTTCTTTCCTTTGAGAGCTTTTCGTTTTAGTTTTGCTGAGAGCTTTTGGTTTTGGAATCATTTGGAGTTTCTGAGTTTCGGAGAGGAGAATTGAATTCTCTTCCTCTTAGTTTTCTTGTTTTCAATTTCAATTACACTTGTCTTGAGTCTTGGGTGTTGAGAATTGGGGAAATTCTGTCTCAATCTCACCTTGAGATCTCGTTCTGTTTCTTTTACTGCATCATTGGAGAATTGAGATTTACATTCAAGCTTTCTTCTGTTTTGATCTTTAATTTCTTGCAATTGAATTCTACATTTGGATCTAGGAAGGCATTGAGATCTAGACTCGGTTATCTAGTCTCTTGGGTCCTGAGATCTGGAGTTTGCATTTTAAATTCTCTGTTTAAAGCTTTTCAAGTTCATTTACATTTCCGTTTGAGATCCGGTTCAATTCAAGTCACTTTCTACTTGTCTGATTAATGCAATTTACTTTTCCTTGTTTAATTTCTGCAAATCCACTTCCCAATTCCCTTTACCATTCAAGCCATTTACATTTCTTGCACTTTAAGGTTCTGCAATTTACATTTCTTGCAATCTAAGTTTCTGTAATTTACATTACTTGTTCTTTAAGATTCAGCTTATTTACTTTCTTTGCTCTTTAATTTTCTGCAATCTACCCTTCTCCTTTTTAATTTCATGCAATTTAGCTTCTGTCGAATACAAACCACTCAAATCAACTCTTGATTCGCTTGACTAAATCAACCACTAAACTAAAATTGCTCAATCCTTCAATCCCTGTGGGATCGACCTCACTCCCGTGAGTTATTATTACTTGATACGACCCGGTGCACTTGCCGGTTAGTTTTGTGTGTTTGGGATTCGTTTCTCGTTTTCTGAAAATACGCATCAAGGAAAACTTTTTTAGTTTCTCTCTAATCCTTCTTATGACTTAAGATCTCTTTCATGAACTTAGCATAAGAGGGTATTTGCTCAAGTGCCTCTACAAAAGGAATCTTTATTTCAAGAGTCCTGAGATAGTCTGCAAAGCGGATAAATTGTTTATCCTATTCCGCTTGGCGGAGTTTCTGAGGATAAGGTATCTTGGCTTTATATTCTTCAACCTTAGTTGCTGCTAGTTTATTTCCTACAGAAGTGGTTGGAGAAGCCTGCTGAAGGGGGTTGTTATCAGCACTTGCAGGTGTTTGACCCCTTATTGTCGTTTGAACGCCAGCGTTGAGTGTTTTCTGGGCGTTTAACTCCAGTTCTTCACCCTTTTCTGGCGTTTGAATGCCAGAATCATTCCTCTATGGGCTCTTACTGTCCTCAGAGGGATTTTGAGCAGTGGCTTGGTCATTTTCTGTTAGTTGTTCCTTTCTTGGCTTTCTGCTGCTTTGAGTTGAGACATTCAATGTCTTCCCACTCCTTAATTGAACAGCTTGGCATTCTTCTGTTATCTGTTTAGATAGTTGTTGTCTTGTATGATTCAATTATTTTTCCATATTCTGGTTAGCATCTTTGGTTTCTTGTAGCATCTCTTTAAATTCTGTGAACTGTTTTGTTATAATAAGCAATTGCTAATTGAGTTCAACAACTAGTTCTTGAGGACTAAGTTCAATGGATAGTACTTTAGCCTCTTCTTTCATGGAGGACTTACTACTTAAATACAGATGTTGATTTCTAACAAATGTATCAATGAGCTCTTGAGCCTCTTCAATTGTCATTCTAATATGTATAGATCCACCAGTTGAGTGGTCTAGAGACATCTGGGCATTTTCTGTAAGCCCATAGTAAAAGATGACTAACTGCACCCATTCTGAAAATATTTCAGAGGAGCATTTCCTTAGCATCCCTCTGTACCTCTCCCAAGCATTATAAAGAGATTCATTGTCCTCTTGTCTAAAGCCTTGGATGTCCAGCCTTAGCTGTGTCATCCATTTTGGAGGGAAATATTGATTCAAGAATTTGTCTGATAACTGTTTCCATGTTTTTATACTTGCTGTGGGTTGGTTATTTAACCACCTCTTAGCATGATCTTTTATAGAAAATGGAAACAGTAATAATCTGTAGACATCCTGATCTACTTCCTTGTCACGTATTGTGTCAGCAATTTGTAAGAACTGTGTCAGAAACTCAGTAGGTTCTTCCTGTGGAAGACCGGAATACTGGCAATTTTGCTGCGCCATGATAATGAGCTGAGGGTTTAGCTCAAAACTGCTGGCTCTGATGGGGGGTATACAGATACTACTCCCATATGTAGCAGTAGTGGGTTAGGATATGACCCCAGAGTCCTTTTGAGCTGTTCATTTTCACTCAGGTCCATGATGGAGAAAGGGAGATGATGTGGATTACAAATAAAATATATTTTTGTTTTTATTTTATTTAATTAAGAGTAAACCGAATTAAAAAAAGAAATAAGATAAAATAAAATAATTGGAAAATAGAATATAAGTTTCGAAAACTAAATTAATTAATTAATTAAAAAGATTTAAAAAAATATGGATGAGGATTTTCGAAAAAATTAAGAGAGATCAAGTGGTTAATTAAAAAAGATTTGAAAATTAATTTTGAAAGGATAAGAAGTTAAAAAAAGATTTTGAAATTAAAATTTTTAAAAAGATATGATTTGAAATTTATTTTGAAAAATATTGACAAGGAAATTAAAAAGATTTGATTTTTGAAATTAAAGTTGATGACTTGACTAATAAGAAACTAAAAGATATGATTCTAGAATTTAAAGATTGAACCTTTCTTAATAGGTAAGTAACAACTTGAAATTTTTGAATCAAAATATTAAATGTTGGCAATAAATTCGAAAATATGAAATAAAAATAAGAAAAAGATTTTGAAAATATTAAGAGGAAAATTGAAAAATATTTGATTTTTTTGAAAAAGATTTGAAAAGATAGAATTTTTTAAATTGAAATTTTGACTTGACTAATAAGAAATAACTAAATTTTAAAAATCTTTGACTAAGTCAATCTAGGATTTCGAAATTTATTAGTAAAATAAGGGAAAGATATTAATTTTGATTTTTTTGAATTAATGAAGAAAGAGAAAAACAACAAAATGACACCAAACTTAGAATATTTAGGTCAAAACAAAGAAAATAAACAAGAAAACTTTGAATATCAAGATGAACACCAAGAACACTTTGAAGATCAAGATGAACACCAAGAACAAATTTTGGGAATTTTTAAGAAAATAAAAACACAAAGGACACCAAACATAAAAATTTTTATACTTTGAACACTAATAATTCGAAAATGCACAAGAAAAACAAGGAAAAACACAAAACAAGAAAAGATAAAGATCAAACAAGGAAAATAAATAAAAACAGCTTGAAGATCAATGAAGAACACAATGCATATATTTTCAAAAATTAAAGAGAAATTAAAAGATGCAATTGACACCAAACTTAAAACATGAAACTAAACTCAAACAGAAACCTCAATTTTTAGTTTATTAGAAATTTTCGAAAAAATCTAGAAAAAGAAAACAAGAATTTTAAAATTTTAACAAAAACAATAATAAAAGACTCAATTTTAGTGACTCTAAACCAAAAAGATAAATTTTTCCTAATCTAAGCAACAAAATGAACCGTCAGTTGTCCAAACTCGAACAATCCCTGACAACAGCGACAAAAACTTGGTGTGGGAAATTGTGATTACACTTTTCACAGCTCCGCACAACTAACCACCAAGTGTACTGGGTCGTCCAGGTAATACCTTACGTGAGTAAGGGTCGATCCCACGGAGATTGTCGACTTGAAGCAAGCTATGGTTATTTTGTAAATCTTAGTCTGGAGATTAATGATAAGAGTGATTGTATTTATGAAAAATAAATAACATGAAATAAATAGTACTTGTGATTCAGTAATGAGAAACAGGCTGAGATTCCGGAGATGCTCTGTCGTCTGAATCTTTGCTTTCTTACTATCTTCTTCTCCAAACACGCATGGCTTCCTTCAATGGCAAGTTGTATGATCCTCTCGGATGAAAAATACCAGGTACGATGTCTGCACGGCTAATCAACTATCAAATTTCTCGTCTCGGATGACAAATACCAAGTACAGCTACTGCACGGCTAATCATCTATCGGTTCTCACTAGCGTCAGAATAGGACCCTTGTCCTTTTGCACACTATCACTGCGCCAAACATTCGCAAGTTTGAAGCTCATCACAGTCATCCCCTCTCAGATCCTACTCGGAATACCACAGATAAGGTTTAGACTTTCCGGATCCCAGGAATGCTGCCAATGATTCTAGCCTATACCACGAAGGTTCTAACCCCCGGACTCGGTCCGTAGAATAGAAACCCAAGAGATACGCACTCAAGTTGTCGCCCAATGACTACGTTGAGCTCATATAGAACGGAGTGGTTGTCAGGCACGCGTTCATAGGGTTGAGGATAATGATGAGTGTCACAGATCATTATATTCTCCATATTGAAGTACGAGTGAGTATCTTAGAATAGAATCAAGCGTGATTGAATAGAAAATAGTAGTAATTGCATTAATCCATTGAAACACAGCAGAGCTCCTCATCCCCACCTATGGGGTTTAGAAACTCATGCCGTAGAAGATACAATATGAAGTGTAAAATGTCATGAGGTGCAAAATGAATCTCTAAAAGTGGTTTTTATACTAAACTAGTAACTTAGGTTTACAGAAAATGAGTAACTAAGTGCAGATTGTGCAGAAATCCACTTCCAGGACCCACTTGGTGCGTGTCTGGGCTGAGCTTTCAAGCTTTCACCTACATATGCCCAAGGTTGGAGTTAAACGCCACTGGTGCACGAATTGTAAATCACACTTTTTACAGCTCGTACCACTAACCAGCAAGTGCACTGGGTTGTCCTAGTAATACCTTACGTGAGTAAGGGTCGATCCCACGGAGATTGTTGGTTTGAAGCAATCTATGGTTATCTTGTAACTCTTAGTCAGGGAAACAATAAAATAATTCACTTATCAAATTTGATTGCAAGGAATAAAAGGGCAGAACACATATTATACTTGTATGCAATGACGGAGAATATGTTGGAGTTTTGGAGATGCTTTGTCTTCTGAAATTCTACTTTCCTCTGTTTTCTAATTCACGCACGCACGTTCTCCTATGGCAAGCTGTGTGTTGGTGGATCACCGTTGTCAATGGCTACCATCCATCCTTCCAGTGAAAAGGGTCCAAATGCGCTGTCACCGCATGGCTAATCATCTGCAGGTTCTCAATCGTACCGGAATAGGATTTACTATCCTTTTGCGTCTGTCACTATGCCCAGCACTTGCGAGTTTGAAGCTCGTCACAGTTATTCAATCCCTGAATCCTACTCGGAATACCATAGACAAGGTTTAGACTTTCCAGATTCTCTTGAATGCTACCATCAATCTAGCTTATACCACGAAGATTCTGATTAAGAGATCTAAGAGGTATTCATTCATTCTACGGTGGAACGTAAGTGGTTGTCAGGCACGCGTTCGTGGAGGAATGATGATGATTGTCACATTCATCACATTCATATTGAAGTGCGAATGGATATCTTAGATAGGAACACGCATGTTTGAATGGAAAACAGAATTACCTGCATTAATTCATCCAGACACAGCAGAGCTCCTCACACCCAACAATGGAGTTTAGAGACTCATGCCATCAAAAGGTACAAAGTTCAGATCTAAAATATCATGAGATGCAAAATAAATCTCTAAAAGTTGTTTAAATACTAAACTAGTAACCTAGGTTTACAGAAAATGAGTAAACTATGATAGATAGCGCAAAAATCCACTTCTGGGGCCCACTTGGTGTGTGCTGGGGCTGAGAATTAAGCTTCTCACGTGCCTGGGCTATTTTGGGCGTTCAACGCCAGGTTGTAACCTGTTTCTGGCGTTGAACTCCAACTTATAACTTGTTTCTGGCGCTGGACGCCAGACTGCAACATAGAACTGGCGTTGAACGCCAGTTTACGTCATTTATCCTTGAGCAAAGTATGAACTATTATATATTGCTGGAAAGCCCTGGATGTCTACTTTCCAACGCAATTAGAAGCGCGCCATTTGGAATTCTATAGCTCCAGAAAATCTACTTTGAGTGCAGGGAGGTCAGAATCCAACAACATCAGCAGTCCTTTTTCAGCCTGAATCAGATTTTTGCTCAGCTCCCTCAATTTCAGCCAGAAAATACATGAAATCATAGAAAAACACACAAACTCATAGTAAAGTCCAGAAATATGAATTTTTCCTAGAAACTACTGAAAATAAAATAAAAACTAACTAAAACACACTAAAAACTATATGAAATTAACCCCAAGAAGCGTATAAAATATCCGCTCATCACAACGCCAAACTTAAACTGTTGCTTGTCCTCAAGCAACTAGATAAACAAAATAGAATACAAATAATTTAAGAAGCAATAATATCTCATAGTTTTTGAGTGAAGCTCAGATTCTATTTAGATGAGCGGGACTAGTAGCTTTTTGCTTCTGAACAGTTTTGGCATCTCACTTTATCCATTGAAGCTCAGAGTGATTGGCATCTATAGGAACTCAGAATTCAGATAGTGATATTGATTCTCCTAGTTCAGTATGTTGATTCTTGAACACAGCTACTTTATGAGTCTTGGCCGTGGCCCTAAGCACTTTGTTTTCCAGTATTACCACCGGATACATAAATGCCACAGACACATAATTGGGTGAACCATTTCAGATTGTGACTCAGCTTTGCTAAAGTCCCCAATTAGAGGTGTCCAGGGTTCTTAAGCACACTCTTCTTTTTGCTTTGGACCTTGACTTTAACCGCTCAGTCTCAAGTTTTCACTTGACACCTTCACGCCACAAGGACATGGTTAGGGACAACTTGGTTTAGCCGCTTAGGCTAGGATTTTATTCCTTTAGGCCCTCCTATCAACTGATGCTCAAAGCCTTAGGGTCCTTTTTATTACCCTTGCCTTTTGGTTCTAAGGGCTATTGGCTTTTTTTTTTCTGCAAGCTTTTGTATTCACTGCTTTATCTTGCTTCAAGAATCATTTTTACGATTTTTCAGATTATCAATAACATGTCTCATGTTCATCATTCTTTCAAGCGCCAACATATTTAACAGTCTTAAACATCAAATTCAAAAGACATATGCACTGTTCAAGCATTCATTCAGAAGACAGAAAGCATTGCCACCACATAAAAATAATTAGAATTTATCTTATTAAAAACTCGAAAAATATTGCATCTTATTCTAAAGAAATTCTTCTATTTTATTTATGTTTAATGATGATGATAAAATTAAATTATAGCTTAATTGGAGATAAAATCAAAAATATAGATACTAATTACTACTATATGATTCCTAAGGTAAAACTAAAACAAAGACAGTTATCACAGAGTTAAGGCTAAGATTGGAATTTAACAACCTTTGTTCTGGGAAGTGGATGTTCCTCTAATCTGTGGGGTGCTTGGTCCTTCAAGAGATAATTTCTGGCGCTTCAATTCCCTTAAATCACGCCCTTGCTCCTCCTGTTCTTTAAGCTAATAGCAAAGAATGCTACTTTGTTCCTTCTGTTCTTTCTTTATTTGTTCCATGGCTTCTTGCATCTTGGTAATAGATGTTTCAAGATACTCCCAGTATTCAGATTGAGGGATTTCTGGGAAAAATTCCCGTGTTCTCTTCTTGATGGGGTCATCCTGTGCTTGTTGTTTTTCCATTGATGCTTTGGTGATTGGTCGCTCAACTGAGATATACTCAGTTATTCCCATCCTTACTCCAGCATCCTTGCAGAGCATAGTAATCAAGCTTGGATAAGCCAACCTGGCATCTTTGGAATTTTTGTTTGCAATTTTGTAAAATTCAGTTGAAATCAGTTGATGAACTTCCACTTCTTTTCCCATCATGATGCAATGGATCATCACTGCTCTTTTAATAGTGACTTCAGAACGGTTGCTAGTAGGCAGCAGAGAATGCCCAATGAAGTCCAGCCATCCTCTGGCGACGGGTTTGAGATCTTCTCTTTTGAGTTGATTTGGGACACCCTTCGTGCTGGTGGTCCACCTGGCTCCAGGGATACATATATCCTCTAGAATCTTATCCAGGCCCTTGTCTGTTCTCATCATTCTCCTATTGAAGGAGTCTGGATCATCTTTCAGCTGAGGTAGCTTTAAGATCTCCCTGATCTTGTCAGGGTGGGTATGAACAATCTTTCCTCTGACCAAGGTCCGATAGTCATAGGGAGCAGATCTATATAGTCTTTGCTTGTCTGTTTGCCACATATTAGCATAGAACTCCTGGACCATATTCCTTCCCACTTTCATTTCAGGATTAGCTAGGATCTCCCAGTTCCTAATTCGAATTCGCTCCTGGATCTCTGGATATTCGTCTTCTTTCAGATCGAATCTAACTTCCGGGATCACTGATCTTAGACCCATTATTTTGTAATAATGGTCTGAATGTTCTTTAGTTAAGAACTTCCCTTGATTCCAAAGTGGTTTTGGAACACTCTCTTTCTTGCCTCTTGGAGTGGGTTGTTTTCCTTTAGGAGCCATGATCTTAGTGGGTATGGTTTAGTGATCACGGATAAACACACCAAACTTAGAGGTTTGCTTGTCCTCAAGCAAAAGAAAAGAAAGGAGAGGGATAGAAGGAGAGCGAGTGTAGGATGGTGGATGAGAGGAAGGAGGCCGAATGGGTTTTTAAAAGGGAGGGGGGAGAAAGATAAGATAGAAGATATGATTTTAAAAAAATAAGTATGATAAGAAAAGATATAATTTAAAATTGAAAAGATATGAAAGATATTTGAAAAAGATAAAATTGGATTTTTGAAAAAGATATTGATTAGTTGAAAAGATTTTTGAATGAAAAGAGATAGATTTTTTTTGAAAATTTTGAAAAAGAGTTGAATTAGATTGAAAAAAAGGATTTGTGCTTATGGATTAAGATACATTTGATATTTTTAAAATAGGGTTTTTAGAAATTAGGGATTTTAGAAATCAGGGTTCTTAACATGTTTATGCAAGAAATCAGGAATTGAAACATGAAAATTAAATTTAGAATGAAAAATGTGAAGTAAAAACGAATTCACCTCCTCTCCACCATCCTGGCGTTTGAACGCCCAAACGCTGCATGTTTTGGGCGTTCAACGCCCAAATGCTGCCTCTCCTGGGCGTTCAACGCCCAGCTGCTGCTTCTTTCTGGCGTTGAACGCCAGGAACTCCTTTGTAACTGGGCGTTTTTCTGAACGCCCAGGACGCTGTAAATCTGGCGTTAAACGCCCAGAAGGAGCTTCTTTCTGGCGTTCAACGCCCAGATGGCTATCCTTACTGGCGTTCAACGCCCAGTGGATGCTTCTTTTGGGTGTTGAACGCCCAAAACAGACTCTTACTGGCGTTTTCTTGCCAGTGAGCTCTTTTTCTCTGTTTTGTGTGCAGAATCCTTCTGTAACCCTGTGAATTTATACAATTGACACTTCACCTTAGTATCAGTGAACTTTATATAAATAAATAAAATCAAGAATAGGGCAAAATGCTTAGAGGAAGTGATGCCCCATGGCTGGGTTGCCTCCCAGCAAGCGCTTCTTTATTGTCTTTAGCTGGACCTTGCTGAGCTTTTAATCTAGCTTCAGCCTTGAGCACTCTTGCTCAACATTACTTTCAAGATAGTGCTTGATTCTTTGTCCATTAACAATGAACTTCTTATCAGAATCAATATCTTGAAGCTCCACATAACCATATGGTGATACACTTGTAATCACATATGGTCCCCTCTACCAGGACTTCAGTTTCCCAGGGAATAGCCTGAGCCTAGAGTTAAATAACAGAACTTTTTGTCCGGGTTCAAAAATTCTAGATGACAGCTTTCTATCATGCCACTTTTTTTATTTTTCTTTATAAAGCTTGGCATTTTCGAAAGCAGTGAATCTGAATTTCTCTAGCTCATTTAGCTGGAGCAATCTTTTTTCTCCAGCTAATTTGGCATCAAAGTTTAGAAATCTGGTTGCCCAGTAGGCTTTATGTTCCAGTTCCACAGGCAGGTGGCATGCCTTACCATACACAAGTTGGTATGGAGAGGTCCCTATAGAAGTCTTGAATGTTGTTCTGTAAGCCCATAGAGCATCATCCAAGCTTCGTGCCCAATCCTTTCTACAGGTACTTACAGTCCGTTCCAGAATTCTTTTTAGTTCTCTGTTAGAGACTTCAGCTTGCCCATTTGTCTGTGGATGATATGGAGTCGCCACCTTGTGGCGAATCCCATACCGGACCATGGCAGAGTAAAGCTGTTTGTTGCAGAAGTGAGTGCCCTCATCACTGATCAGTACCCTGGGGACACCAAACCTGCTGAATATATGTTTCTGGAGGAATTTCAGCACTGTTTTAGCATCATTGGTGGGTGTGGCAATGGCCTCAACCCATTTTGATACATAGTCAACTGCCACCAGAATATAAGTGTTTGAGTATGATGGTGGGAAAGGCCCCATGAAATCAATACCCCATACATCAAACAACTCAATCTCCCAGATTCCTTGTTGAGGCATGGCGTAACTGTGAGGCAAATTACCAGCTCTCTGGCAACTATCACAGTTACGTACAAACTCTCGGGAATCTCTGTAGAGTGTAGGCTAGTAGAAGCCACATTGGAGGACCTTGGTGGCTGTTCGCTCACCTCCGAAATGACCTCCATATTGTGACCCATGGCAATGCCATAAGATCCTTTGTGCTTTTTCTTTAGGCACACACCTACGGATTATGCCATCTGCACATCTCTTAAAGAGATAGGGTTCATCCCACAAGTAGTACTTTGCATCAGTAATTAATTTTTTCTTTTGTTGCCTGCTGTACTCCTTAGGAATGAACCTTGCAGCTTTGTAGTTTACAATGTCTGCAAACCATGGTATTTCCTGAATGGCAAACAAATGCTCATTAGGAAAGGTCTCAGAGATTTTAAGAGAGGGGAATGACGTCCCTTCTATTGGCTCTATCCGGGACAGATGATCAGCCACTTGGTTCTCTGTCCCTTTTCTGTCTCTTATTTCTATATCAAACTCTTACAGAAGCAACACCCATCTTATGAGTCTGGGTTTTGAATCCTGCTTTGTGAGTAGATATTTAAGAGCAGCATGATCTGTGTACACAATCACTTTTGATCCTACTAAGTATGATCTAAACTTGTCAATGGCATAAACCACTGCAAGCAATTCTTTTTCTGTGGTTGTGTAATTTTTCTGGGCATCATTCAAAACACGGCTAGCATAATAAATGACATGCAGAAGCTTGTCATGCCTCTGCCCCAGTACTGCACTAATGGCGTGATCACTGGCATCACACATTAGCTCAAATGGTAATGTCCAGTCTGGTGCAGAAATAACTGGTGCTGTGACCAGCTTGGCTTTCAGCGTTTCAAATGCCTGCAGACACTATGTGTCAAACACAAATGGTGTATCATCAGCTAGCAGATTGCTCAGAGGTTTTGCAATTTTTGAAAAATCCTTTATAAACCTCCTATAGAATCCTGCATGCCCCAGAAAGCTTCTGATTGCCTTAACATTGGCAGGTGGTGGTAATTTTTCAATTACCTCTATTTTTGCTTGATCCACCTCTATTCCCTTGTTTGAAATTTTATGCCCAAGGACAATCCCTTCAGTCACCATAAAGTGACATTTTTCCCAGTTTAAAACCAGGTTGGTCTCTTGGCATCTTTTCAGAACTAGTTTCAGGTGATCAAGAGAGGAGCTGAATGAGTCTCCATATACTGAGGAGTCATCCATGAAGACTTTCAGAAATTTTTCCACCATATCAGAGAAAATAAAGAGCATGCATCTCTGGAAGGTTGCAGGCGCATTACACAGCCCAAATGGCATCCTTCTATAAGCAAACACTCCAGATGGACATGTGAATGCTGTTTTCTCTTGATCCTGGGGATCTACTGCAATCTGGTTATAGCCTGAGTAGCCATCCAAGAAGCAGTAATAATCATGACCTGCCAGTCTTTCTAGCATCTGGTCTATGAATGGTAAAGGAAAATGATCCTTTCTGGTGGCTATATTGAGCCTTCTGTAGTCAATACACATGCGCCACCCTGTAACTGTTCTTGTAGGAACCAGTTCATTCTTTTCATTATGAACCACTGTCATGCCTCCCTTTTTGGGGACAACTTGGACAGGGCTCACCCAGGGGCTGTCAGAAATAGGATAAATAATCCCAACCTCCAGTAATTTGGTGACCTCTTTCTGCACCACTTCCCTCATGGCTGGATTTAGCCGCCTCTGTGGTTGAACCACTGGTTTAGCATTATCCTCCAATAAGATTTTGTGCATGCATCTAGCTGGGCTTATGCCCTTAAGGTCACCTATGGACCACCCAAGAGCTGTCTTGTATGTCCTTAGCACTTGAATAAGTGCTTCCTCTTCCTATGGATTTAAAGCAGAGCTTATGATCACTGGAAAAGTGTCACCTTCTCCCAGAAATACATATTTCAGGGATGGTGGTAATGGTTTGAGCTCGGGTTTAGGAGGTTTTTCCTCTTCCAGAGGAAATTTCAGAGGCTCTTTCATTTCCTCTTAATCCTCCAAATCAGGCTGAACATCTTTAAAGATGTCTTCCAACTCTAATTCGAGACTCACAGCAATGTTGATCTCTTCTACCAAAGAGTCAATAAGATCAACTTTTATGCAGTCTTTTGGTGTGTCTGGATGCTGCATGGCTTTGACAGCATTCAACTTAAACTCATCATCATTGACTCTTAGGGTTATTTCCCCCTGTTGGACATCAATGAGAGTTCCTCCAGTTGCTAGGAAGGGTCTTCCTAGAATGAGAGTGGCACTCTTGTGCTCCTCCATTTCCAGCACTACAAAGTCAGTGGGAAAGGCGAATGGCCCAACTCTGACAATCATGTCTTCAATCATGCCTGATGGGTATTTAATGGAGCCATCAGCAAGTTGGAGACATATCCGGGTTGGTTTAACTTCTTCAGTTAAACCAAGCTTTCTGATAGTGGATGCAGGTATTAGGTTGATGCTTGCCACAAGATCACACAAATCTGTCTTGGTGCAATTACCGTCTAATGTGCATGGTATCAGAAAATTCCCAGGGTCTTTAAGCTTTTCAGGAAAGCTTTTCAGAATGACTGACCTGCATTCTTCAGTGAGGAGAACTCTTTCAGTTTCTTTCCAATCCTTCTTATGACTCAAGATCTCTTTCATGAACTTGGCATAAGATGGTATTTGCTCAAGTGCCTCTGCAAATGGAATCTTTCTTTCAAGAGTCCTGAGATACTCTGCAAAGCGAGCAAATTACTTATCCTGCTCCTCTTGGCGAAGTTTTTGAGGATAAGGTATCTTGGCTTTATATTCCTCAACCTTAGTTGCTGTAAGTTTATTTCCTACAGAAGTGGTTGAAAAAGCCTTTTTAGATGGGTTGTTATCAGCACTTGTGTGTGTCTGATCCCTCACTGGCAATTGAGTGCCAGAGTTAGAAGCTGGAGTGACGTAGACGCTAGCTCCTCATCTGTTCCTGGCGTTTGAATGCCAGAACTGAGCATGGTCTGGGCGTTTAACGCCAGCCTTCCACACAACTTCTAGCGTTTTAGCGCCAGAATTATTTTTCCCTGGGCTCTTACTGTCTTCAGATGGATTTTGGGTGGTTTGCTCATTTCTTGGTTTCCTACTGCCTTGAAGTGGGGTATTTAGTGCTTTCCCACTTCTTAATTGAACTGCTTGGCATTCTTCTGCTATTTGTTTTGACAGTTGCTGCTTTGTTTACTTTAATTGTACTTCCATGTTTATATTAGCCATCATTGCCTCTTGTAGTTTATCCTTGAATTTAGCTAACTGCTTTGTTAGAAAATCCAATTGCTGATTGAATTCAGCAGCTTGCTCTGTAGGACTGAGTTCAGCAGTTACTGTTTTAGCCTCTTCTTTCATGGAAGGGTCACTGCTTAGGTATAGATGCTGATTTCTAGCAACTGTATCAATGAGCTCTTGAGCTTCTTCAATTGTCTTTCTCATGTGGATAGATCCACCAGCTGAGTAATCTAGAGAGATCTGAGCTCCTTCTGTAAGCCCATAATAGAAGATGTCTAACTGAACCCACTCTGAAAACATTTCAGAGGGACATTTTCGTAGCATCTCTCTGTATCTCTCCCAGGCATCATAAAGAGATTCATTATCTCCTTGTTTAAAGCCTTGGATGTCTAGCCTTAGCTGTGTCATCCGTTTTGGAGGAAAGTATTGATTCAGGAATTTTTCTGTCAGCTGTTTCCATGTCCTTATGCTAGCCTTAGGTTGATTATTTAACCACCTTTTAGATTGGTCTTTTACAGCAAATGGAAACAGTAATAATCTGTAGACATCCTGATCTACTTCCTTATCATGTACTGTGTCAGCAATCTATAAAAACTGTGCCAGAAACTCTGTAGGTTCTTCCTGTGGAAGACCAGAATACTGGTAATTTTGCTGCACCATGATAATGAGCTGAGGATTCAACTCAAAGCTACTGACTCCAATGGAGGGTATGCAGATACTACTCCCATATGAAGCAGTAGAGGGGTTAGCATATGACCCCAGAGTCCTCCTGGACTGTTCATTTCCACTTAGATCCATGATGGAGAAAAGGAGATGATGTAAAATAAAAAAATTTATTTTTATTTATTTATTTATTTATTTAATTATTTCGAAAATAAAATAAATTAAAATAAAATAAATAAAAATAGGTGAAGATTTTCGAAAAAATGAGGAGAGAGAAAGTGGTGAGGAAGTTTTGAAAAAGATATGATTTGAAAAAGATTTTAAATTTTGAAAAAAAATCTGAAATTTAAAAATAAATTTCGAAAATTTTGTTTTAAAAAAAAAGAGAAAAGATATTTGTGAATTTAAAGAGGAAAGAGAGAAACAATAAGATGGCCCAAGATTTAAATTTTTATAACTAATGCTCCTTGTTTTCGAAAATTTCGGAGGGAAAACATCAAGGAATACCAAACTTAAAAATTTTAAGATCAAGACACAAGGAAAACTCAAGAACACTTTGAAGACTCACAAGAACACAAGAACATGAAGAAAGAACACCAAACTTAAAATTTTAGAAAACCAAAATAAAATTTAAGAAAAACAAAGGAAAATCAACAAGAAAACACCAAACTTAAAGTTTGGCACGAGATTTAATAGAAAAATTATTTTTTTTTGAAAAATTTTTGAAAAGAAAATAAAAGATTCTGACCCAAAAGACAAAAATTTCCTAATCTAAGCAACAAGATTCACCGTCAGTTGTTCAAACTAAAACAATCCCCGGCAACGGCGCCAAAAACTTGGTGCACAAATTGTAAATCACACTTTTTACAGCTCGTACCACTAACCAGCAAGTGCACTGGATTGTCCAAGTAATACCTTACGTGAGTAAGGGTCGATCCCACGGAGATTGTTGGTTTGAAGCAATCTATGGTTATCTTGTAACTCTTAGTCAGGGAAACAATAAAATAATTCACTTATCAAATTTGATTGCAAGGAATAAAAGGGCAGAACACAGATTATACTTGTATGCAATGATGGAGAATATGTTGGAGTTTTGGAGATGCTTTGTCTTCTGAAATTCTGCTTTCCTCTATTTTCTAATTCACGCACGCACGTTCTCCTATGGCAAGCTGTGTGTTGGTGGATCACTGTAACAACCCTGATTTTCGAGTACATGAGATCTTTTCTGAAAGTACGGATTTCTCCGGAAGATCAGTAAAGGGAACACCTCTGCTATATCATCAAGCATCTCAATCCTAATTATCATTATGTCATCCTTAAGCTAGAACCTCCTCTGAGGCAAGCTTGATAATACAATCGCGAAGAACCTAGTTTTTGAACCGTATCGGTTGGCAGTTTTGATTCTGATTTTCGTAAATAGTCTCTGTTTGACGAACCGGACTCGATTCATGAGAGGAGAGAGATAATAGTATAATATTATCATTATATTAGTATTAGAAAATGCTTGAATGATATTATAAGGTTACCTGGTCTGTTTTTGTTAAAAACAGAAAATCGGTTTAACCGGGTTTACGGTTTACTGGTACAGCTTAGCACCAGCACTCTCTGATGACTTTAGCAATGCTAAGGCCTCATCATACATGTTTTATTCTCATAATAGATTTGTTACTAGTGTCATTTATGCTAGTAGCTCAGAAAATAATCTTTAGAGATGTTTTTACAAGTGTTCCGATACATCTAGTTTTAGTAGTTATACACCAGAGATATTTTAATATTATTTTAATCCACCTCCAAGCCAACCAATCACAACTCACCTTACACCCCCAAGACCTCCAAGGCTGTCTCATTTCATCATTTTGGCCGAAAATAACAAGAGAGAAAAGAGAGAAACTTTCATGAACACTTAATCTTCAAAGCTTGATTTCTTCTTAACTAAAACTCAAATCAAAACTTCGATTTCACCAAAATGATCCTCTCTTCTTCCTCTACATAACCATGTAACTTATCAAGGATGGAAATAAGGTGAGATAGCTGTCTCCCTCCCATTTCAATTCGGTTTTCAAGGAAACATGCTTAAACATGTGTTTTCTTGATGTTCTTCCTTAGGAATCATGCTTAACTTGACTTGAGGGCCAAGAAACGTGAATTTCCAATAAGTCTAAGGTGAGATATCTCTTCCTAACATACTGAGTGAGATTTGTTCAGTTGAGAGTTTTTGGATTTAAAGTTGTTCTTGATGTGATTTAGGAGGAAAATGTGCTTAAGGACCACCTGAAAGTTTAACCGAATTAGGAGCAGCAAAACCAGGTAGGGATTGACGAATTTAATCTTGATTGATTGTGTTTGAGTTGTGTGATTATGATATGGTTTGGCTGTGCTTGAAATTGATTGTTTGTATGAGTAATTCTTGTTGAAATTTTGGTGAAAATTTGATGAAATTTGATGAAATTCAAGCTATGAATGTGTGTTCTTGTGGCTACTGAAAAACGAAACCCTAGAGCTTAAATTGAGGTTCAATTTGTGTTAAAATCATGTAGAAAAGATGGGGTTTTAGTGGCTGGAAATTTATTTTGAATTATGGTAAAAATCGGTTGCTGAAAAGACTAAAAAACGGGTAAAAACAGAGAAAGAATCTGAAGAATTTATGAAGAACATGAAGAACACTTTGAATGTGGTGAAGAACATTGAAGAACACCTTTTAGATCTTTGAAAGGGCAAGGAAGTAAATATTTTGGTGTTTGAGGGGTTATTTTGTAATTTCTGAAAGTTAGGGTGGTTAAAGTAGAAATATTAAAAGTTACGGGTGGTAAAAAGTGAATTTTTAAAGGTTAAAAGTTAAAAAGGGGTAATTTTAGAAAAATTAATGATAAAATAATAAATAATAATAAAATATTAAATAATAATATTTAATTAAAAATAATATTTTAATAAAAATAATAAAATAATGCGGAAAAGGCAGTTTTCTGTAAAAGCTTTAGAAAGACAACTTTAAGCGCAGAATCTCATAATTACCTTCATAAAACACTTAGGGAGTGGTAAGAACATATTAGTGAGGCAAAGATAAATGAAAGATGAAAAGTTAAAGAAAAGAAAAAAAAAACCAAAGAAAAGTCTGTAAAGTTTTAATGACAGAAAAACACACAGAGACTAGTGAACGAACTAGGGCAACATAGTTAGTCCTGGAATTTCGAATAGGGTTAGCTATTATATGAAAAGTTAAACTGTTTCAGTATAGACTTAATGAACCTATACTTGGGACAGACTAACTATTCATACCGAAATTTACATAAGCTTTAAACACATACGTTAAACAGAGAAATCAGAGCAGAGTAAAGAAACACAAAGAACAGAGTAACCAGAGTAAAGTAAAGAGATAAAGAGAAAAAGAGTAATATAGATACAGATGAAAAGAGTAATTAGAGAAGAGAAAAGAGATGCAGAGAACAGAGTAATTAAAACAGAGTAAAGAGATACAGAAAAAGAAAGAGGTACTGCATAAGAATGTGAAAGTGATGATGAATAATGAGAATGGTAATGAATGATGATAATGAGAATCATTATGTGATGATCTGCTGCGTGAAGGCAGTCAGATAGATGGTGGTACGACCACTGAGAGTGCCTTCCTGGGATACTTAGCTATAATGCTATTCTGTAAGTCAGAGGACTCTTACAGAGGTATCGAGAACACAAGACTAGCATATACTCCTGTAAGTCAAAGGACTCTTACAGTGGGAGTGTGTGTGTATGCTCCTGTAAGTCAAAGGACTCTTACAGTGAGAGCGTGTGTATGCTCCTGTAAGTCAAAGGACTCTTACAGAGAGCGTATTGGGCAGATATAAGTTAACTAGCTCCGCCATGCAAGTCAAAGGACTCTTGCAGTGGTTTGCCTCACAAGTCAAAGGACTCTTGCGAGGGACATTGCCAACAGGAAAGCCTTACCTGGTCAGAGGACTCCGGGTAACGTCGGGAGCGGGTATGTAACCGACAAATGAGCTCATTACCTGCGCTAGGGCCAGACATGCATCATATTTGGTTGCGCATTTCCTTTGTTATGATTGTTGTTTGAATGTATGCCTTCTTTGTTTTTATTCTATTCTCTGTGTCTGTGTTTTGTTTTCTTGTATTATTTTGTTTGTGTTTTGCTTTCTGTTTTCTTTACTTTCTCTATTTATCTGTTTCTTCTGTCTACTGCTTCTCAGTATTCTGCTATTTATCTGCTAAACAACACGGAATTAATGAACGTAACTAATAACCCTGGCCCTACTAAGAACTCCCCAGTTCTTACCCCTTCTTTCTCCCTTCCCCCTTCAGATGGAAGTAAGAGTACCTTACCATAGTTCGCTGATGACCGTTCGCAAGAAGAGGATTCTGCTCTAGATAGTCTTCTGAGTCTAGGGTGAATATCGTTCTCTGATTATATGTAAATACTGTGAGACCAGCCAACGTCTACACCCCTTCGTATGCACACTTTAACCTAAATCCTGTGTACGAGATTCCTATTTTGTGGATACTTCATGAGGTACCAGAGAGACGTCCTGTGGAAAAGTCTGATCGTGCAGAGGAGTAGCAGATGATGTTCTATCTTTTGATGACGTTCCACCTGACTTGAGTTGTGAAGACTTAGAACGTACTTTCCCTCGCTTTAGTAGTTTAGAGGGACTAGGTGAGTATAGAGTCTAGGCTAGCCTAGGTGCCAGCTTAGGGACCTCTTGAACAGGTCAGGACCTAGGATGTTGTATGTATGTATGTATATGTATATAGTTATTATCTAGCTATAACTAGAGGTGTTCTAACTAAAGGTCTATACTCTAATAAAGGCTGGATAACTGAATGTTGCTAGCTACTTGTGATGTATTTATGTGTGGTTGCTTATAATTGTTTTATCTGTTATCAGCTGTGAGTTGATTATGAATGATTCCGTCTATTAATCCAAATGTTTTCAAAAAAAAAAAAAAGGTACCTCGCTAACTAACTACGCTTTTAACAACGAATCAGGCTCATATAATAAATAATAGATAATATATAGGATGACAAATTGGTAGCACTCAGTTTCTGGTATGTCCTAGGCGTACTTAAAATTGGGTCGTTACAATCACCGTTGTCAATGGCTACCATCCATCCTTCCAGTGAAAAGGGTCCAAATGCGCTGTCACCGCACGACTAATCATCTGCAGGTTCTCAATCGTACCGGAATAGGATTTACTATCCTTTTGTGTCTGTCACTACGCCCAGCACTCGCAAGTTTGAAGCTTGTCACAGTCATTCAATCCCTGAATCCTAATCGGAATACTACAGACAAGGTTTAGACTTTCCAGATTCTCTTGAATGCTGCCATCAATCTAGCTTATACCACGAAGATTCTGATTAAGAGATCTAAGAGATATTCATTCATTCTACGGTGGAACGTAAGTGGTTGTCAGGCACGCGTTCGTGGAGGAATGATGATGATTGTCACGTTCATCACATTCATAATGAAGTGCGAATGGATATCTTAGATAGGAACACGCATGTTTGAATGGAAAACAGAATTACTTGCATTAATTCATCGTGACACAGCAGAGCTCCTCACCCCCAACAATGGAGTTTAGAGACTCATGCCGTCAAAAGGTACAAAGTTCAGATCTAAAATGTCATGAGATGCAAAATAAATCTCTAAAAGTTGTTTAAATACTAAACTAGTAACCTAGGTTTACAGAAAATGAGTAAACTATGATAGATAGCGCAGAAATCCACTTCTGGGGCCCACTTGGTGTGTGCTGGGGCTGAGAATTAAGCTTCTCACGTGCCTGGGCTGTTTTGGGCGTTCAACGCCAGGTTGTAACCTGTTTCTGGCGTTGAACTCCAACTTATAACTTGTTTCTGGCGCTGGACGCCAGACTGCAACATGGAACTGGCGTTGAACGCCAGTTTACGTCGTCTATACTTGAGCAAAGTATAAACTATTATATATTGCTGGAAAGCCCTGGATGTCTACTTTCCAACGCAATTGGAAGCGCGCCATTTGGAGTTCTGTAGCTTCAGAAAATCCACTTTGAGTGCAGGGAGGTCAGAATCCAACAACATCAGCAGTCGTTTTTCAGCCTGAATCAGATTTTTGCTCAGCTCCCTCAATTTCAGCCAGAAAATACCTGAAATCACAGAAAAACACACAAACTCATAGTAAAGTCTAGAAATATGAATTTTTCCTAGAAACTACTGAAAATAAACTAAAAACTAACTAAAACACACTAAAAACTATATGAAATTAACCCCAAAAAGCGTATAAAATATCCGCTCATCAGCCACCCTGGGTGCCAAAATTGGCTTTTAACGCCAAGAATTATGCCAGTTCTGGCGTTTTATGCCAGAAAGTTTTAGGCTGGTTTTGAACGTCAGTTTGGGCCATCAAATATCGAGCAAAGTATGAATTATTATATATTGTTGGAAAGACCAAGATGTCTACTTTCCAACGCAATTAAGAGCGCGCCAATTCGGCTTCTGTAGCTCTAGAAAATCCACTTCGAGTGCAAGAGGGTTAGAATCCAAAAGCATCTGCAGTCCTTTTTCAGCCTCTGAATCAGATTTTTGCTCAGGTCCATCAATTTCAGTCTGAAAATACCTGAAATTACAAAAAAACACACAAACTCATAGTAAAGTCCAGAAATGTGATTTTTGAATAAAAACTAATAAAAATATAATAAAAAGTAAATAAAACATACTAAAAACTATGTAAAAATAATGCCAAAAAGGGTATAAATTATCCGCTCATCACCTTATCTTTTATCTTCCATTTTTAGCCAACTTTGAGCCTACGATTAACCCACTTTGTTCTTTAATTTTAGCACATTATAAGCCTTAAAGCAAAAAACAATAAATTTCTGTAATTTGGATCTTTGATTAGCTTAGGCTAGTGAGTGTGTGTATCATTCAAGTGTGGGAAAACTTGGGACATTGATCGAGAAAAAGGTGTGTGTTGTATCTTTGTTGAAGATCTTGGGAATTAGGTACATACTCATGTGTTAATTAAATGTAAAACCATATGCGTTGATGCTCTTGTGCATATTTTAGTTTGAAAAGAAAAAATAGAAAAATAAAAAGAAAAAAATATGTAGAAAAAAAAAAGAAAAGCAATAAAAAGGGGACAAAATGCCCCAAAGTAAAGTCCAATAAAAATCAATGCATATGGAATGTGATTAAAAAAGAACGCATGAGTGTGTGGAAAAGTGAGAGGAATGGGTAGTTAGGTTAGCATGTAAATTGTATAAGTTGTCATAGGTCAGGTGGGAAGTTTAAGTTAATCAAAAATTCAAATTCTAGTCCACTTAACCATATGCATCCTACCTTGACCCTAGTCCCATTACAACCTATGGAAAAGACCTCATGATATTTGTATGCATGCATGAAATAATTGTTGATTGTTAGATGAAAAACAAATCTTAGAAAGCATGATTAGAAGAGAATTGAGTGAATCAACCCTATACACTTGAGTGATTAGAGCGAACACACATCCAATGAGGGTTCGATTGCTCAATAACATGTTTTCACCTATGATCATCACTTTTCTTGCAAGTTCGTAAAATCTTTCAATAACGCAATTCAATTGTGGGTTGACTTGATTATGATTGCTTGAGCCCTTATGCTTATATTGGTTTTCTTGGAAGTCGATTTATTTTGACCAAGCAATTGCATTCATTTAGATAGATTACATGTTGGAAGATTGCATTTAGTTAGTTTGCATTTAATAATTGTTGATACCCTTTGTCTCTTTTTTTATTTAGCATGACGACATGCTTGGTTTAAGTGTGGGGAGATTTGATGCACCACTATTTCGTGGTGTATTTTATGCTGAATTGAGTGGATTTTTGTTCATTATTCTCACATTTATTCAATGAAATAGCATGGTTTCATGAATTGCTCTTAATTTGTGCTTAAGTGTGAAAACATACTTTTTAGGACATTAATTTGCTAGTTTTAATTCACCTTTGATTTCACTAGATGCCTTGATGTGTTTGTTAGTGAATTCAGGTTGAAAAGGTTAGGAATGGATCAAAGGAGTGAAGAGAAAAGCATGCAAAATAGAGGATTCATGGAAAATCAAGGATTTGGAGTGCATACATCGACGCGCACGCGTAACAGATGCGCACACATGGAAACGAAGTCGCTAGGTGATGCGTACGCGTGACATGATGTGCATGGGTGAGAAGCAAAATGCCAAGCGACGCGTACGCATGACCCATGCGTACGCGTCGTAGCTTGCACGTGACCTCATTAAAGTGAAAATGCTGGGGGTGATTTCTGAGCTTCTAAGGCCCAAATCCAACTCATTCCAGAGACTATTTCATGTAGAATTCAAGATGGGTCAAGGAGGGAGGGCAATTAGGAAGTTTTCATCATGCTTCAGTTAGTTTCTAGAGAGAGAAGCTCTCTCTTCTCTCTAGAATTAGGTTAGATGTACATTAGGATTTCTTTAGATATTGGTTTAATTCATGCTTTGATTTACTTTTCCTTCACAATTTCTTGTCCCTTTACCTTTATTTTCTTAGTTTAGTATTTTACTCCTTGTATTTGTTTACTTTGTTATGATGCACTCTTGTTCCTTCTATTTTCTTTTAATGCAATCTATGTTTCCATGTCTTTTATTGCTTTCTTGAATTGTTGTTGTTAATTCCTTGCTTTGCTAGTTGGTAGATTTATATTTCTTGCAATTTTACCATGCTTTTCTTTTGTACCTTCCAGGTCTTTGATAAAATGCTTGGAAGGATGTTAGTGTAGATTTCTCTATTCTTGGCTTGGAATGGTAACTTAGGTTAATTTGAGTTGCTAATGTCCAAGTGATTGATGATTGGTAATCATTGACTCTAGCTTCAACTAAGCTAATTAGTGAGGTGGCTAGGACTTATGGATTAGGATTGATATAGCTCATTTGACTTTCCTTCACTTGTTAGGGGATGACTTAATGAGATTGATCCTTACAATTATCATGTTGTTGTTAGTAACAAGGATAAAGATCCTTAACCATCAACCCTTGCCAAGACCTTTTTATAATTTGAGTTTCATTTACTTTCTTGTCATTTAAGTTTCTTGTCTCTTATTTCAAACCCCCAAAAATACTTGTCCCATAACCAATAACAAGAACACTTACATGCAATTCCTTGAGAGACGATCCAAGCTTTGAATACTTCGGTTATTTTTATTGGGGTTTGCACTTGACAAACAAATTTTTGATTGAGGAATTGTTTGTTGGTTTAGAATTATACTTGCAACAAGATTTCATTTGTGAAATTCTTTACCAATAGACAATTTCCCTTCATCAAAGACCAATCTGTGAGTGAGGAAGTGGAAGAAGAGGCCCTAGTATCAAGTGAAATTTAAATGAAGAATGACGTGGTGGAGGTATGCAAGCCTATGACTTCATATCCACGAAGTCTAATTGAGGTGACAGAGGAACATGAAAACTCACTCCCAAAGGACTCAATAGAACATCATGTAGAGGAAAGGGAGGAAGTCAATCAAGAAAGCCCACACTCAATTGAAGCAGAGAGTTGTATAGAGGATGGGTTCAGTGAACCACCAATTCAAGAAGCTTTCGATGCAGAGGACAATCCAACCATCACACAATACTCAAGGCTTGAAATCAAAGAAGTGAAGGCAATCAACAAAGGCACCAAAAAGAGGATTGTGACCAAGATACGAAGGACAACATTTATGAAGAAGAAAAGGTCAACTGCAAACAATCCAACCCCTGCCCCCAACAAGCAAAGCAAATCAAGCAAATAACAAAAGAAAGCTTAGTGGGAAGAGGCCAAAACAAGGGACATCAACTTGCTCTTCTCTCCTTTTGAGGTCATTCCTCTTAACAAACTGGAAGAAGAGGAAGAAAGTTGAGAATAACATGTCAAGCTAATGACACTAAAAGAGCACTTGTTGGGAGGCAACCCAACCGTAGGTAATATTTCCTTTCTTTGCTTTGTTTATTTTCAATAATTTGGCATATGATTGCATTCTAAGTTTGGTGTTGCCATGCAACGATTTAATTTTCAATCTTCACTAGATACTTACATCATGCTAAAATGAAAGTGTCATTCTAAGTTTGGTGTGTCACTTATCCTTCATGCAATGTATCATGCACACCCCACTTGTTAATGCAATCATATTGTCTCTATTTTTACTTCTTGTGCCTTTGTTGTATCCTTAATTTTGCTTACTTAAGCACATGCATTACTCACATTTCATTGTCTAAGATACTCATGATCCATCATAGACCCATCACTACTGCTTTAATTGTTGCTTGAGGATAAGCAAGCATTCTAAGTTTGGTGTGGGAAGGGGAAGAATAGGAGGAAAAGGACAACAACAGTGAAGATGAACTACAAGGTGGTAAAGTTCATTTTCCTCTTATTTGTTTCCAGTACATTTAATTGCATGATTGTCTCTGATTTTCTCTGTATGCATGTGTATTGTGAATAAGAATAGCTTGATTTCTTGAATTGTAACATGTTGCTGTGACATTAGGTTTACCATCTTGAACTTTTGTGAGTCAAATTAATTAAGAATCATGATCATAAACAAACAAGGACATTAAAGAAGAACTTAGCATGGGCATATAAGTATTGGAAGGCTAGCATGATTATTGTTGCTCAATTGCATTAGATTTTATTTAATTGAAATTTTCATCTAGGATATTTTATAAAATTTTTGGAATCATGAAGACCTTGAAGAAAGCAAATGCAAATAAGGCAAGAAAAGAAAAGGGAAAGAATGAGAAAGCTGAAGGCTCTGAGTACCAATGACAATTCATTTGTTAAGTACTTGTGGTGTTTATGTATCAGGCAAAAAGCATGAAAACAAAACACTTAGAGTCAAGGATAGGCTCAAGTGCAAAAGCACTCCCTCAAAGCTCAAGGCTCTGAGCATCAATGATTAGAGAGTAATGAAAAGAAACAAATGAGCTTAAAGAGTCGTCTAATTAAATGCTTGTGGTGCTTATGTATCAAGTGGTAATACTTGAAAACAAAGCATTTAGAGTCGTAGCTTTCAACTCATGGTGCAAAGCACCCAAAAGGATAAGCTAAGAAGAGAATGAAAAGCTTGTTTCAAGGAAGGGATATAAAGAAAAGATCTCATAAAATGAGCTAAATAGAAATATCAAATCGTTTGAATCTCTTTTATGATTGTAGCATGCATAAGAAACTAGCCAACCATGAACATAAACATTGCTACTCTTCTCACCTTGGTTTGTCAAACTTTATTGCATGATTCTTTATTTGCTTGAGGACAAGTAAAGTTTAAGTTTAGTGTTGTGATGACTGCGCATCATTTTATGTTTTTCTATGCTTTTTCATACCAAAAATTTATTTATAATGCCCGATTATTGAGTATTTGTTGTGCTTAAGTTGTATATTGCTTTGATCTTTTGATTTGATGAATTTTGTAGAAAACGGTGGAAAAAGAAGCAAAAAGCACAAATTAAGCTCAAAAGAAGAAAAGAAGAATTTTTGGATACACTTGGAAGCTTGAGCATGTTTTTGGAATCTTAGGCCACGCTTTTAAAGGCGTGGCCCATGATTAAATCAAGAATGCTTGGGGCTTCATTTTTCTCAAAGACCGCTCTGTGTTTGGGTGCGTACGCATGACCCAGTGTGCGTACGCACAGGAGAAGTACGTTCTTCACCCAAGAGCGCTATGTTCTTCACCCAAGAGCGCCTACGACAGAGGAGTGGAAAAATCAGCTAACGACGCGTACGCGTGGGGTGATGCGTACGCATGAAAATGTATTTTTGAAGATTGACGCGTACGGGTGGAAGACGCGCACGGGTGAAAGTGGCATTTTCGAAGGCCACACATATGCGTGGATGACGCGTACACGTGGGAGAGCGCTCTTGGCGTGAGCGCTACGTTCTCCTGGAGAGCATTGTTGAATGACACATACGCATGGGCAACGCGTACGCGTCACAAGTACCAAAATGTTGATTGACGTATACGCGTGGGTGACGCGTACGCGTGGAAGTGCCAAAATGCTAAATGACGCGCACGCGTGGGCAACGCGTACACGTGAAAAGTGCTGGAAATAGTGATGACATGCACACATGGGTGACGCGTACGCGTCGATGCAAGAGCGCTCCGCTCTCCAAAAGAACGCTACGTTCTCCTGGGAGCAGAGTTCTGGTTTGTTTAATTTGATTCCAAACCCATTGAAACTACAAGCAAGCAAGCCCACTCATATCACTCAATCAAGGCCACAAGAATCATCTAGAATAGGAATTTTCATTTGAATTGTAATTTGTTTTCAATTTTATTTCAATTTGTAATTTAGGAAAACCTATAAAAAGGCCTTAGTTTCATAGATTTAGGGAGGTTCTGGTAGGAGGTGCTGGTAGTAGATAGTAGGCTGCAGTAGGAGTAGGAGTAGAGGCTGGAGAATTAGAGACTCCAGAGCTCTCTTGGAGGATTAGAGACTCTAGAGAGCTTAGTGTAGAATTTCTCTTTTGTACACATTTTTACCTTCTGCACTTTCTTCTTAGTTTGTACTGAATTCAGTTTCACTTTGATGAAATTTTCAATTCCAGTACTTGTTTTCTGATGCAAATTTACATTTCTGTTCATATTGCTTTCAATTTACTTTCATGCAATTTTTATTTCCTGCAAGTATTCTTAGAGCTATGATTCATTAAACCCCAACTCATTAGGGGGAGGAGCTCTATTGTAATTCATATGAATTGAATGAAATTCTTCTTCCTCTCAATCCGCTCTGGAAGCTGATAAACCCCATTTGTAGGGTTTATCTTGTGCTTAATTTAGGAGATTTTATAACCTTTTACCCACATTTATCCAATGAATTAGCATGCTTTCATGACTGTCTCCTAATTTGTGCTTAAGAGTGAAAACATGCTTTTTAGGTCTTAGAATAGCTAAATTTAATTCACATTGATTCCATTAGATGTCTTGATATGTTTGTTAAGTGATTTCAGATTTAGGAGGCAAAGATTGGATTGAGGGAATGAAGAAAAAGCATGTAGAAATGGAGAACTCATGAAGAACTGAAGGAATCGCAAAAGCTGTCAAGCCGACCTCCTCGCACTCAATCGACCATAACTTGAGCTACAAAGGTCCAAATGATGCGGTTCTAGTTGCGTTGGAAAGTTAACATCCGGAGCTTCGAAATAATATAAAATCTTCCATAGTTACGTCGCGCATAGGGGCGCGCACGCACACAGTATGCATACACGCTGACGGGTGCACATGCTTCACTTAATGCAACTCGTGGCCAGTGATTTTGGAAGCCTTGTGGGCCCAATCCAACTCATTTCTGATGCTATTTAAGCCAAGGAATGAAGAGGGATGAGATATCTAGTCATTAGTTTAGTTTTATTTTAGTTTTATCATGCTTTAGTTAGTTTCTAGAGAGAGAAGCTCTCTCTTCTCTCTAGAATTAGGAGTAGGTTAGATCTAGATTAGGAATTCTTAGATCTAGTTTAATTTCATGCTTTGATTTACTTTTCCTTTTGTAATTCTTCTTCTTCTACCTTTTCTCTCTCTAGTTTAGCATTTAATTCTTGTAATGCTCTACTTTTATATTCATGCACTTTTGTTCTTTCCTTTTCATTTTAATGCACTTTATGATTCATGTTCCTTTATTGTTGATTTGATTTGTTGTTGCTTAATTCCTTGCAATTGAGTTGTGTAGATTTACTTTCCTTGTAATTTTACTATGCTTTCCTTTTATGCCTTCCAAGTGTTTGATAAAATGCTTGGTTGGATTTTAGTATAGAATTTTATGCTCTTGGCTTGGGAAGGTAACTTAGGAACTCTTGAGTTACTAATGTCCAAGTGATTGATGATTGGGAGCCATTAACGCTAGATCTCACTAATTGATTTGGTGTAGAACTAGGACTTATGGACTTGGATTGACATAGCTCATTTGACTTTCCTTTATTAGTTAGAGGATGATTCAATGGGGTTGATCCTTACCAATTCTCATGTTGTGGTTAGTGATTAGGATAGAGATCCTTGACTACCAACCTTTGCCAAGACCTTTTTAGTTGTTAGTTTATTTTTCATTGCCATTTACATTTCATGTCTCTTATCCCAAAAATCCTAAAACATACTCCATAACCAATAACAAGACGCTTTATTGCAATTCCTAAGGAGAACGACCCGAGGTTCCAATACTTCGGTTTATAAATTTAGGGGTTTGTTTTAGTGACAAACAATCTTTTGTATGAAAGGATTATTGATTGGTTTAGAAACTATACTTTACGACAAGACTTCATTTATGAAATTCTAAACCACACAAAAGTCCTCTCATCAGTAGCTAAGAGATAACTTCTGTTTTGATTTGATCCATTCACTCTGGAAGGGGGTTTGGATCCATTGGATTGCCATGTGAGCCTCGGAAGGGGAATCATGGAAATTAGAATGGAAGTTCTATCTCTCACAACTGTCTTGATCAACACCATTTGGGAGGAATTGAGATCTTGAGAATTTGTGTGGCTTATGGATGAGAGAACATGCTTAACCTCTTCTCATGACAATTAGATCAAGGAATTGACAAGATTGATTGTGATTAGAGAGATTGGATTGCAAAGGAATTGGGATCCAATCAATTTCAATCCATCATAAATCTACTCATATGATTGAGAAGGAATTTGAGACCCGTTTGATTCATTGTCGATTATGATATCTCCAATCCCTAATGAGTCTTTCTTTCTGTTATTTCTCACTTTGATTACCTTGAGTCTCATTTGATTGCTCTGAATTTACTGCTTCCTTTAATTTTCTAGCACCCAATTCCCGTTTACATTTCTAGCAATTTACTTTTCATGCAATTTAAGTTTCTTGCCATTTAAGTTTCTGTCAATTTACATTCAGCAATTTACATTCCCTTCAATTTACATTCTGATAATCAATTTTTGCCAACTCTTTCAATATTTCACTGAACTAGACATATCACCTCACTAAAGCTGTTTAATCCATCAATCCTCGTGGGATCGACCTCACTCATGTGAGTTTTACTACTTGATGCGACCTAGTATACCTGCCGATTAGTTTTTGTGGACACATTTTTCGCCATCACAGTCACAGGGTGGCGTATGTGCATTGATTATAGAAGACTCAATGACGCTACCAGGAAAGATCACTTTCCTTTACCCTTAATTGACCAAATGCTAGAAAGACTAGCAGGTCATGCTTTTTATTATTTCCTGGATGGATATTCTGGGTACAATCAAATAGTAGTAGATCCACAAGATAAAGAGAAGAAGGCATTCACATGTCTTTCGGGCGTGTTCGCCTATAGACGAATGTCATTCGGCCTGTGCAATGCACCTGCCACTTTTCAGATATGCATGTTATCCATGTTATCTGATATGGTAGAGAAGTTCCTTGAAGTATTCATGGATGACTTCTCTGTGTATGGAGACTCATTTGGCTCCTGTCTTGATCATCTGACCCTGGTCCTAAAAAGATGCCAAGAAACAAACCTAGTTCTAAATTGGGAAAAATGCCACTTCATGGTAAATGAAGGCATTATTCTTGGGCATCAGATCTCAAATAAGGGGATAGAGGTTGATCAAGCTAAGGTTGAAGTGATAGAACGCTTGCCTCCGCCTACTAGTGTTAAGGCAATCAGAAGCTTTCTAGGACATGCAGGATTTTACAGGCGGTTCATAAAAGATTTTTCAAAAATCTCCAAACCCTTGTGTAATCTCTTGGCCACTGATGTCCCATTCGTCTTTGACCAAGAATGCCTGCATGCCTTTGAAACTCTAAAAGCCAAGCTTGTCACTGCTCCTATCATCTCTATACCCAATTGGAACTTGCCATTTGAGCTAATGTGTGATGTAAGTGATCATGCAATTGGTGCAGTCCTAGGTCAGAGACATGACAAGCTCCTACATGTTATTTATTATGCTAGTCGTGTATTAAATGATGCACAGAAAAGCTACACTACTATAGAAAAAGAGCTACTTGCAGTGGTTTATGTCATTGACAAGTTCAGATCCTACCTAGTAGGATATAAGGCCATTATTTATACTGACCATGCTGCTCTAAAGTATCTACTCACTAAGAAAGATTCTAAACCCATACTTATATGATGGGCATTAGTCCTGCAAGAGTTTGATATAGAAATTTGAGATAGAAAAGGGACAAAAAAATAGGTGGTTGATCACTTGTCCCGGATTGAGCCAGTAGGAAGGACTTCTTATCCCTCTACTGACATATCTGAATCCTTTCCAGATGAGCAACTCTATGCCATCCGGACAACACCTTGGTTTGCAGATATTACAAACTACAAGGCTATACGGTTCATTCCCAAGGAGTTTACCAGGCAGCAAGCCCAGAAACTCATGCATGATGCAAAATATTACCTATGGGATGAGCCATATCTCTTTAAGAGATGCTCGAATGGAATAATTCACCGCTGTGTGTCTGAAGAAGAGGCACAGAGAATTCTATGGCATTGCCATAGCTCTGACTATGGAGGACACTTTGGAGGTGAGCGGACAGCCACTAAGGTACTCCAAAGTGGCTTTTACTGGCCTACTCTCTTTAAAGATTCTAGAGAGTTCGTTCGTAATTGTGATAATTGCCAGAGGGCTGGCAATCTTCCTCATGGTCACAGCATGCCTCAGCAAGGAATCTTAGAGATTCAGTTGTTTGACGTATAGGGTAAAGATTTCATGGGACCATTCTCGCCTTCATACTCAAATATCTACATCCTTGTGACAGTAGATTATGTGTCTAAATGGGTTGAAACAATAGCAACACCCATCAATGACACCAGAGTAGTAATGAAGTTCCTCTAAAAGAAAAATTTCAGAAGATTTGGTGTCCCTAGAACACTAAGTAGTGATGGAGGATCTCATTTCTGCAACAGACAGCTAGATTCTGTCTTAAGCCGATACGGAGTTCGCCATAAAGTAGTGGTAGCACGAATTGCGAATCACACTTTTCACAACGCGTACCACTGACCAGCAAGTGCACTGGGTCGTCCAAGTAATACCTTACGTGAGTAAGGGTCGAATCCCACGGAGATTGTTGGTTTGAAGCAATCTATGGTTATCTTGTAAATCTTAGTCAGGAAGTCAATTATGTTTATCAATTGAATTGTGAGTAACTAGTAGAGCATAAATTAAAAGTTACTTGTTGTGCAGTAATGAAGAATATGTTGGAGTTTTGGAGATGCTTTGTCTTCTGAATCTCTGCTTTCCTCTGTCTTCTGATTCACGCACGCACGTCCTCCTATGGCAAGCTGTGTGTTGGTGGATCACCGTTGTCAATGGCTACCTTCCATCCTTCCAGTGAAAACTACGCTCACGCGCTCTGTCACAGCACGGCTAATCACCGGTTGGTTCTCGATCTGGTTGGAATAGGATTTACTATCCTTTTGTGTCTGTCACTAACGCCCAGCCTTCAGGAGTTTGAAGCTCGTCACAGTCATTCAATCCTTGAATCCTACTTGGAATACCACAGACAAGGTTTAGACTTTCCGGATTCTCATGAATGCCGCCATCAGTTCTAGTTTATACCATGGAGATTCTGATTAAGGAATCTAAGAGACACTCATTCAATCGGATATAGAACGGAGGTGGTTGTCAGGCACACGTTCATGGGTTGAGGAAGGTGATGAATGTCACAGATCATCACCTTCATCACAGTTAAGCGCGAATGAACATCTTAGATAGGAACAAGCGTAATTGAATGGAAAACAGAAATACTTGCATTAATTCATCGAGACACAGCAGAGCTCCTCACCCCCAACAATGGGGTTTAGAGACTCATGCCGTCAGAAAATACAAAGTTTAGATCTGAAATGTCATGAGATACAGAATAAGTCTCTAAAAGTTGTTTAAATACTAAACTAGTAGCCTAGGGTTACAAAATATGAGTGGACTATGATGGATGATGCAGAGATCCACTTCTGGGGCCTACTAAGTGTGATGGGGCCCACTTGGTGTGTGCTGGGGCTGAGACTTTAAGCAATTCACGTGCGGAGGCCATTTGTGAAGTTGAACGCCAGTTTTTATGCCAGTTTGGGCGTTCAACTCCAGTTTTTGATCCTTTTCTGGCGCTGGACGCCAGAATTGGGCAGAGAACTGGCGTTGAACGCCAGTTTACATCGTCTATCCTTGTGCAAAGTATGGACTATTATATATTGCTGGAAAGCCCTGGATGTCTACTTTCCAACGCAATTGGAAGCATGCCGTTTCGAGTTCTGTAGCTCCAGAAAATCCACTTTGAGTGCAGGGAGGTCAGAATCCAACAGCATCAGCAGTCCTTTTTCAGCCTGAATCAGATTTTTGCTCAGCTCCTTCAATTTCAGCCAGAAAAATACCTGAAATTACAGAAAAACACACAACTCATAGTAAAGTCCAGAAATATGAATTTTTCCTAAAAACTACTAGAAATAGACTAAAAACTAACTAAAACATACTCAAAACTATATGAAATTATCCCCAAAAAGCGTATAAAATATCCGCTCATCACAACACCAAACTTAAACTGTTGCTTGTCCTCAAGCAACTAGACAAATAAAATAGAAGACTAATAGGTTGAGAAGCAATAATATCTCAGAGTTTTTGAATGAAGCTCAGATTCTAATTAGATGAGTGGGACTAGTAGCTTTTTGCTTCTGAACAGTTTTGGCATCTCACTTTATCCATTGAAGCTCAGAGTGATTGGCATCTATAGGAACTCAGAATTCAGATAGTGTTATTGATTCTCTTAGTTCAGTGTGATGATTCTTGAACACAGCTTCTTTATGAGTCTTGGCCGTGGCCCTAAGCACTTTGTTTTCCAGTATTACCACCGGATACATAAATGCCACAGACACATAACTGGGTGAACCTTTTCAGATTGTGACTCAGCTTTGCTAAAGTCCCCAATTAGAGGTGTCCAGAGTTCTTAAGCACACTCTTTTTTTTCGCTTGGACCTTGACTTTAACCGCTCAGTCTCAAGTTTTCACTTGACACCTCCACGCCACAAGCACATGGTTAGGGACAGCTTGGTTTAGCCGCTTAGACCAGGATTTCAGTCCTTTAGGCCCTCCTATCCACTGATGCTCAAAGCCTTGGGATCCTTTTTAATTGCCCTTGCCTTTTGGTTTTAAGGGTTATTGGCTGTTTTTTTTTTTTTTCTGCAAGCTTTGTTCTTTGCTGCTTTTTCTTGCTTCAAGAATCATTTTTATGATTTTTCAGATTATCAATAACATGTCTCATGTTCATTATTCTTTCAAGAGCCAACATATTTAACAGTCTTAAACAACAAATTCAAAAGACATATGCACTGTTCAAGCATTCATTCAGAAGATAGAAAGCATTGCCACCACATTTAACCAATTAGAATTTGTTTTATTTAAACTCGAAATTTTATTGCTTCTTATTCAAAAGATCTACTATTTTATTCATGTCTAATGATGATGAGAAAAATAAACTATAGCTTAATTGGAGATAAAATCAAATAGATACTAATTACCACTATATGACTTCTAAGGTACTTTTATAAGGACACTGTCACAGAGTTACGGCAGAAATTGGAAATTAACAACCTTTATTTTGGATGTATGGGAGTTCCTCTGATCCTTGGGAGACTTGGTATCACAGAAGACTTTTGGCGCTTCAATTCCCTTAAGTCACGTCCCTGTTCCTCTTGTTCTTTAAGCATATGGGTCAGCATTTGACTGTGTTCCTTCTGTTGTTTTATTATTTGCTCCATAGCTTCCTGTATCTTGGTGACAGACATCTCTGGGAGGAATTCCTGTGCTCTCTTCTTGATATGATCCTCCTGTGCTTGTTGTCTCTCCATTGATGCTTTGGTGATTAACTTTTCAATTAGGATATATTCAGTTATTCCCATCTTGACTCCAGCGTCCTTGCAGAGCAGAGATATCACACTTGGATAAGCCAACCTGGCCTCTCTTGAATTTTTGTTAGCAATCTTATAGAGCTCTGTTGAAATCAGCTGATGAACCTCCACTTCCTTTCCCATCATGATGCAATGAATCATCACTGCTCTTTTAACTGTAACTTCAGAACGGTTGCTGGTGGGCAACAGAGAACGCCCAATGAAGTCCAGCCATCCTCTGGCAACTGGTTTGAGATCCTCCCTCTTGAGTTGATTTGGGACGCCCTTTGTGTTGGTGGTCCACCTGGCTCCAGGAATACAGATGTCCTCCCCAATTTTATCCAGGCCAATGTCTGCTCTCATCATCCTCCTGTTGAAGGAGTCTGGATCATCCTTTAGCTGAGGTAGCTTTAGTATCTCTCTGATCTTGTCAGGGGTGGTATGAACAATTTTTCCCCTGACCATGGTCCGAAATTCGTAGCAGGCTATTCCAGATAGTCTTTGCTTGTCAGTCTGCCACATATTAGCATAGAACTCCTGGACCATGTTCCTTCCTACTTTCATTTCAGGATTAGCTAGGACTTCCCAGTTCCTGATTCGAATTTGCTCCTGGATCTCTGGATATTCATCTTCTTTCAGATCGAATCTAACTTCCGGGATCACTGATCTCAGACCCATTACTTTAAGATAATGGTCTGAATGTTCTTTAGATAAGAACTTCCCTTGATTCCAAAGTGGTTTTGGAACGCTCTCTTTCTTGTCTCTAGGAGTGTATTGTTTCCCTTTGGGAGCCATGATCTTAGTGATTTCGGAAAAACACACCAAACTTAGAGGTTTGCTTGTCCTCAAGCAAAAGAAAAGAAAGGAGAGGGATAGAAGGAGATTGAGTAGCACTTGTTGATGAAGGAGGGGGGGGGCGAACCCAATTTAAAGGGGGGGAGGGATGAATTTTCGAAAAATTGGAGGAGATAAGATAAAAAGATTGAGTTGAAAAAGATAAGATAGAAGATATAGTTTAATTTTGAAAAGATAGGATAGATTTTTGAAAAAGATAATTCTAGATTTTGAAAAAGATAATATGAAAAAGATATTGGAGAAGATATGGATTAGTTGAAAAGATTTTTGAGTGAAAAAGATAGATTTTGAAAAAGATAGATTTTTCAGAAAAGATTTTGAAAAGAGTTGGGTTGAATTTGGAAAGATGGATTTTTAGAAATTAAGGTTTTTAGAAATCAGGGTTCTTGATATGTTCATGTAAAAATCATGCATTGAAGCATAAAATTTGAAATTAAAATGGAAATACGTGTGGGTTCACTGGAATTGGCTCCTCCCTGTCCTCCTGGCGTTTGAACGCCCAAACACTGCCTGTTTTGGGCGTTCAGCGCCCAAATGCTGATCTCCTGGGCGTTCAGCGCCCAGTTGCTGCCATTCCTGGCGTTCAACGCCCAATGGGTGGCCATTTCTGGCGTTGAACGCCCAAATGCTGCCATTACTGGCGTTCAGCGCCCAGTGGATGCCCATTTTGGGCGCTGAACGCCCAAAATGCCCCTTTACTGGCGTTTTCTTGCCATTGAGCTCTTTTACTCTGTTTTGTGTGTGCTGATTCCTTCTGTAACCCTGTAAACTTATACAAATGACTTTGTACCTTAGTGTCAGTGAACTTTATATAAACAAATAAAAATAAAAAAAATAGGGCAAAAATGCTTAGAGGATTGTTGCCCCATGGCTGGGTTGCCTCCCAGCAAGCGCTTCTTTATTGTCTTTAGCTGGACTTTGCTGAGCTTTCAATCTAGCTTCAGCCTTGAGCATTCTTGCTCAGTGTTGCCTTCAAGATAATGCTTGATTCTCTGTCCATTGACAATGAACTTCTTATCAGAATCAATATCTTGAAGCTCCACATAACCATATGGTGACACACTTGTAATCACGTATGGTCCCCTCCACCGGGATTTCAGTTTCCCGGGGAATAGCCTGAGTCTAGAGTTAAACAACAGGACCTTCTGTCCTGGTTCAAAGATTCTAGATGACAGCTTTCTGTCATGCCATTTTTTTTATTTTTCTTTATAAAGCTTGGCATTTTCGAAAGCTGTGAATCTGAATTCCTCTAGCTCATTTAGCTGGAGCAATCGTTTTTCTCCTGCTAATTTGGCATCTAAGTTTAGGAATCTGGTTGCCCAGTAGGCCTTATGTTCCAGTTCCACGGGCAAGTGGCATGCCTTACCATACACGAGTTGGTATGGAGAGGTCCCTATAGGGGTCTTGAATGCTATTCTGTAAGCCCACAGAGCATCATCCAAGCTCCTTGCCCAATCCTTTCTACGGGTATTTACTGTCCGTTCCAGGATTCTCTTTAATTCTCTGTTAGAGACTTCAGCCTGCCCATTGGTTTGTGGATGATATGGAGTGGCCACCTTGTGGCGAATTCCATACCGAACCATGGCAGAGTAAAGCTGTTTATTGTAGAAGTGAGTGCCCCCATCACTGATTAACACTCTAGGGACACCAAACCTGCTAAAGATATGTTTCTGGAGGAACTTCAGCACTGTTTTAGTATCATTGGTGGGTGTGGCAATAGCCTCAACCCATTTTGATACATAGTCAACTGCCACCAGAATATAAGTGTTTGAGTATGATGGTGGGAAAGGTTCCATGAAGTCAATTCCCCATACATCAAACAACTCTATTTCCAAGATTCCTTGTTGAGGCATGGCGTAACCATGAGGCAGATTACCAGCTCTTTGGCAACTGTCACAATTACGTACAAACTCTCGGGAATCTTTATAGAGTGTGGGCCAATAGAAGCCACATTAGAGGACCTTGGTGGCTGTTCGCTCACCTCCGAAATGACCTCCATATTGAGATCCATGGCAATGCCATAAGATTCTCTGTGCTTCCTCTCTGGGGACACACCTACGGATAATTCCGTCTGCACATCTCTTAAAGAGATAGGGCTCATCCCACAAGTAGTACTTTGCATCAGTAATTAGTTTCTTTTTTTGTATTCTATTGTACTCCTTGGGTATGAACCTTGCAGCTTTATAGTTTGCAATATCGGCAAACCATGGTGCTTCCTGAATGGCAAATAGATGCTCATCAGGGAATGTCTCAGAGATCTCAAGGAAGGGGAGGGACGTCCCTTCCACTGGCTCTATCCGGGACAGATGATCAGCTACTTGGTTCTCTGTCCCTTTTCTGTCTCTTATTTCTATATCAAACTCTTGCAGAAGCAATACCCATCTGATGAGCCTGGGTTTTGAATCCTGCTTTGTGAGTAGATATTTAAGAGCAGCATGGTCAGTATACACAATCACCTTTGATCCTACTAAGTAGGATCTGAACTTGTCAATGGCGTAAACCACTGCAAGTAATTCCTTTTCTGTGGTTGTGTAATTTTTCTGGGCATCATTTAAAACGCGACTGGCATAATAAATGACATGCAGAAGCTTGTCATGCCTCTGTCCCAGTACTGCACCAATGGCATGATCACTGGCATCACACATTAACTCAAATGGCAATGTCCAGTCTGGTGCAGAAATGACTGGTGCTGTGACCAGCTTAGCTTTCAGCGTTTCAAACACCTGTAGGCATGCTGTGTCAAACACAAATGGCGTGTCAGCAACTAGCAGATTGCTTAGGGGTTTTGCGATTTTTGAAAAATCCTTTATAAACCTCCTATAGAATCCTGCATGCCCCAGAAAGCTTCTGATTGCCTTAACATTGGCAGGTGGTGGTAATTTTTCAATTACCTCTATTCCCTTGTTTGAGATTTTATGCCCAAGAACAATTCCTTCAGTCACCATGAAGTGACACTTTTCCCAGTTTAAAACTAGGTTGGTTTCTTGGCATCTTTTCAGAACAAGTTTCAGGTGATCAAGACAGGAGCTGAATGAGTCTCCATATACTGAGAAGTCATCCATGAAGACTTCCAGAAATTTTTCCACCATATCAGAGAAAATAGAGAGCATGCATCTCTGGAAGGTTGCAGGTGCATTGCATAGCCCAAAGGGCATCCTTCTATAAGCAAACACTCCAGATGGACATGTGAATGCTGTTTTCTCTTGATCCTGGGGATCTACTGCAATCTGGTTATAGCCTGAGTAGCCATCCAAAAAGCAGTAATAATCATGACCTGCTAGTCTCTCTAGCATCTGGTTTATGAATGGTAAAGGAAAATGATCCTTTCTGGTGGCTGTATTGAGCCTTCTGTAGTCAATACACATGCGCCACCCTGTAACTGTTCTTGTAGGAACCAGTTCATTTTTGTCATTATGAATCACTGTCATGCCTCCCTTTTTTGGGACGACTTGAACAGGGCTCACCCAGGGGCTATCAGAAATGGGATAAATAATCCCAGCCTCTAGTAATTTGGTGACCTCTTTCTGCACCACTTCCTTCATGGCTGGATTTAGCCGCCTCTGTGGTTGAACCACTGGTTTGGCATTATCCTCCAATAGGATTTTGTGCATGCATCTAGCTGGGCTTATGCCCTTAAGGTCACCTATGGACCACCCAAGAGCTGTCTTGTGTGTCCTTAGCACTTGAATAAGTGCTTCCTCTTCCTGTGAATTTAAAGCAGAGCTTATGATCACTGGAAAAGTGTCACCTTCTCCTAGAAATGCATATTTCAAGGATGGTGGCAGTGGCTTGAGCTCTGGTTTAGGAGGTTTTTCCTCTTTCAGAAGAAAGTTCAGAGGCTCTTTCATGTCCCCTGAATCCTCCAAATCAGGCTGAACATCTTTAAAGATGTTTTCCAACTCTGATTCGAGACTCTCAGCCATGTTGATCTCTTTTACCAAAGAGTCAATAAGGTCAACTTTCATGCAGTCTGTTGATGTGTCTGGATGCTGCATGGCTTTGACAGCGTTCAACTTGAACTCGTCATCGTTGACTCTCAGGGTTATTTCCCCTTGCTGGACGTCAATGAGGGATCGTCCAGTTGCTAGGAAGGGTCTTCCTAGAATGAGAGTAGCACTCTTGTGCTCCTCCATTTCCAGCACAACAAAGTCAGTGGGAAAGGCGAAAGGCCCAACTCTGACAATCATGTCCTCAATCACGCCTGATGGGTATTTAGTGGAACCATCAGCAAGTTGGAGACATATCCGGGTTGGTTTAACTTCTTCAGTTAAGCCAAGCTTCCTGATAGTGGATGCAGGTATTAGGTTGATGCTTGCCTCAAGATCGCATAAAGCTGTCTTGGTGCAATCACCTTCTAATATGCATGGTATCAGAAAACTCCCAGGGTCTTTAAGCTTTTCAGGAAAGCTTTTCAGAATGACTGCACTGCATTCTTCAGTGAGGAGAACTCTTTCTGTTTCTCTCCACTCCTTTTTATGACTCAAGATCTCTTTCATGAACTTGGCATAAGAAGGTATTTGCTCAAGTGCCTCTGCAAATGGAATCTTTATTTCAAGAGTCCTTAGATAATCTGCAAAGCGAGCAAATTGCTTATCCTGCTCCTCTTTCCGGAGTTTTTGAGGATAAGGTATCTTGGCTTTATATTCCTCAACCTTAGTGGTTAAAGAAGCCTTTTTAGAGGGGTTGTTATCAGCACTTGTGTGTGTCTGATCCCTCACTGGCAATTGAATGCCAGAGTCAGAAGCTGGAGTGACGTTAGACGCCAGCTCACTGTCTGTTCCTGGTGCCTGAACGCCAGAGCTGTGCTCCTGTTGGGCATTCAACGCCAGATTCTTGCCTGTTTCTGGCGTTGAACGCCAATCCTGCCTTGTTTCTGGCACTGAACGCCAGTTTTGGGCATGGTCTGGGCGTTCAGCGCCAGCCTTCCACCCATTTTCTGGCGTTTTAGTGCCAGAATTATTTTTCCCTGGGCTCTTACTGTCCTCAGGGGAATCTTTGGTGGGTCGCTCATTTCTTGAATTTTTGATGCCTTGAGGTGGGGTATTTAATGTTTTCCCACTTCTTAATTGAACTGCTTGGCATTCTTCTGCTATTTGTTTTGATAGCTGCTGCTTTGTTTGCTTAAACTGTTCTTCCATATGTATATTAGCTATCCTTGTCTCCTGTAACCTGTCTTTGAATTCAGCTAGCTGCTTTGTTAGAAAATCTAATTGCTGATTGAATTCAGCAGCTTGTTTTACAGTACTGAATTCAGCAGTTACTGTTTTAACCTCTTCATTCATGGAAGGGTTGCTGCTTAGATACAGATGCTGATTCCTGGCAACTGTATCAATAAGCTCTTGAGCCTCTTCGATTGTCTTTCTCATATGGATAGATCCACCAGCTGAGTAATCTAAAGACATCTGAGCTCCTTCTGCAAGCCCATAGTAGAAGATGTCTAACTGAACCCACTCTGAAAACATTTCAGAGGGGCATTTTCGCAGCATCTCTCTGTATCTCTCCCAGGCATCATAAAGAGATTCATTATCTCCTTGTTTAAAGCCTTGGATGTCCAGCCTTAGCTGTGTCATCCTTTTTGGAGGGAAATATTGATTCAGGAATTTTTCTGTCAGCTGTTTCCATGTTCTTATGCTGGCCTTAGGTTGGTTATTTAACCACCTCTTAGCTTGATCTTTTACAGCAAATGGAAACAGTAATAGTCTGTAGACATCCTGATCTATTTCCTTATCATGTACTGTGTCAGCAATCTGTAGAAACTGTGCCAGAAACTCTGTAGGTTCTTCCTGTGGAAGACCGGAATACTGGCAACTTTGCTGCACCATGATAATGAGCTGAGGATTCAACTCAAAGCTACTAACTCCAATGGAGGGTATGCATATGCTACTCCCATATGAAGCAGTAGAGGGGTTAGAATATGACCCCAGAGTCCTCCTGGACTGTTCATTTCCACTTATGTCCATGATGGATCTCTATGGATATAACTTGGACTGATTTACCTTTTTATTTATTTTATTTTATAAGAAGTAAATACTTAAATAAAATAAAATAACTAAAAAGAATTTGAATTTTGAAAATATTTTTTTTTTTTAAATTTTTTTTTCGTAAAAAAAATTAAAAATAATTAGTTAAAAAAAAACGAAATTTTTGAAAAAGAGGGAAGATATTTTCGAAGATTAGAGAGAGAGAGTTAGTTAGGTAGTCTTGAAAAAGTTAAGAAACAAACAAAAAGTTAGTTAGTTAGTTGAAACAAATTTGAAAAGATAAGAAGTTAGGAAGTTAGAAGAGATATTTTGAAAAGATATTTTTGAATTTAGTGAGGAGAGAGAAAAACAAGAAGATAGTACAAGATTTAAAATTTTTAGATCTAATGCTCCTTGTTTTCGAAAAATTTGGAGGGAAAACACCAAGGAACACCAAACTTAAAAATTTTAAGATCAAGACACAAGGAAAACTCAAGAACACTTTGAAGACTCACAAGAACAGAAGAACATGAAGGAAGAACACCAAACTTAAAATTTTTAGAAAACCAAACCAAAATTTTCGAAAATCAAAGGGGAATCAACAAGAAAACACCAAACTTAAAGTTTGGCACAAGATTTAATAGAAAAAATATTTTTGAAAAAAGAAGATTTTGAAAAGAGTATAAAAGATTCTAACCCAATCAAATTAATGTTCTAGCCAAATGAGTTATGGGACCTTAAAAAGAAATTTTAAGAAAGATTATTTTTGAAAACACCAAACTTAAAGTTTGGCACAGGATTTAATAAAAAAAAATTATTTTTGAAAAAGGTTTTGAAAAATATGATAGCCAATTACCATGAACATAAACACCACGTTCTAATTAACTGAGCTATAAATTTAAAGTGTTTTAACAAGGGATAAATAATAAAAGACTCTAAACCAAAAAAGAGAAAATTTTTCCTAATCTAAGCAACAAAATAATCCGTCAGTTGTTCAAACACGAACAATCCCCGGCAACGGCGCCAAAAACTTGGTAGCACGAATTGCGAATCACACTTTTCACAACGCGTACCACTGACCAGCAAGTGCACTGGGTCATCCAAGTAATACCTTACGTGAGTAAGGGTCGAATCCCACGGAGATTGTTGGTTTGAAGCAATCTATGGTTATCTTGTAAATCTTAGTCAGGAAGTCAATTATGTTTATCAATTGAATTGTGAGTAACCAGTAGAGCATAAATTAAAAGTTACTTGTTGTGCAGTAATGGAGAATATGTTGGAGTTTTGGAGATGCTTTGTCTTCTGAATCTCTGCTTTCCTCTGTCTTCTGATTCACGCACGCACGTCCTCCTATGGCAAGCTGTGTGTTGGTGGATCACCGTTGTCAATGGCTACCTTCCATCCTTCCAGTGAAAACTACGCTCACGCGCTCTGTCACAGCACGGCTAATCACCGGTTGGTTCTCGATCTGGTTGGAATAGGATTTACTATCCTTTTGCGTCTGTCACTAACGCCCAGCCTTCAGGAGTTTGAAGCTCGTCATAGTCATTCAATCCTTGAATCCTACTTGGAATACCACAGACAAGGTTTAGACTTTCCGAATTCTCATGAATGCCGCCATCAGTTCTAGCTTATACCACGAAGATTCTGATTAAGGGATCTAAGAGACACTCATTCAATCGGATATAGAACGGAGGTGGTTGTCAGGCACACGTTCATGGGTTGAGGAAGGTGATGAATGTCACAGATCATCACCTTCATCACAGTTAAGCGCGAATGAACATCTTAGATAGGAACAAGCGTAATTGAATGGAAAACAGAAATACTTGCATTAATTCATTGAGACACAGCAGAGCTCCTCACCCCCAACAATGGGGTTTAGAGACTCATGCCGTCAGAAAATACAAATTTTAGATCTGAAATGTCATGAGATACAGAATAAGTCTCTAAAAGTTGTTTAAATACTAAACTAGTAGCCTAGGGTTACAAAAGATGAGTGGACTATGATGGATGATGCAGAGATCCACTTCTGGGGCCCACTTGGTGTGCTGGGGCCCACTTGGTGTGTGCTGGGGCTGAGACTTTAAGCAATTCACGTGCGGAGGCCATTTGTGGAGTTGAACGCCAGTTTTTATGTCAGTTTGGGCGTTCAACTCCAGTTTTTGATCCTTTTCTGGCGCTGGACGCCAGAATTGGGCAGAGAACTGGCGTTGAACGCCAGTTTACGTCGTCTATCCTTGTGCAAAGTATGGACTATTATATATTGCTGGAAAGCCCTGGATGTCTACTTTCCAACGCAATTGGAAGCATGCCATTTCGAGTTCTGTAGCTCCAGAAAATCCACTTTGAGTGCAGGGAGGTCAGAATCCAACAGCATCAGCAGTCCTTTTTCAGCCTGAATCAGATTTTTGCTCAGTTCCTTCAATTTCAGCCAGAAAAATACCTGAAATTACAGAAAAATACACAACTCATAGTAAAGTCCAGAAATATGAATTTTTCCTAAAAACTACTAGAAATAGACTAAAAACTAACTAAAACATACTCAAAACTATATGAAATTATCCCCAAAAAGCGTATAAAATATCCGCTCATCAAGTAGCAACACTGTATCATCCCCCAACTAATGGGCAAGCTGAAGTCTCAAATAGAGAACTAAAGTGAATCCTAGAGAGGACAGTAAGTGCCGCTAGAAAGGATTGGGCTAGAAAGCTTGATTATGCTCATTGGAACTTCACCATATCAGTTAGTATATGGGAAGTCCTGTCATTTGCCAGTGGAACTAGAACACAAAGCCTATTGGACTACTAGATTCCTCAACCTTGATGCTAAAGCAGCAGGGGAGAAACGGATGCTCCAACTAAATGAGTTGGATGAATTCCGCTTAGAAGCATTTGAAAATGAAAAAATCTACAAGGAAAAAGCAATGAGGTGGCATGACAGGAAGCTACCTTCCAGAGTCTTTGAACCAGGATAGAAATTCTTGCTCTTCAACTCAAGGTTCAGATTATTCCCTGGAAAACTCAAATCCAGCTGGAAGGGACCGTATGTGATTACAAGAGTATCAACTTACGGTGTCGTCTCCTGCAGCTTCCTCTCCTTGTCGTCCTCTGTGTCTTCTCCGCCAAAATCGTCAACGCCTTCCTCTTCGACGATCCAGGTCAGCTTCTTTTCCTTCCTTTCCTCTCCTTTCCTTTCTTACCATTCAGATTCGCCACTAGGGATTGCATTCCGCAGGAGAGGAATTCCTTTGTCAACTTCCAAGCCAAAACCAGTGTAGAGGTTCGTTTCTCCTCTTACTGTATCGCAATACATAATTTGGACGTTTTGTCCGATTTCAACTTTTAGGGTTCGGAAGAAACTTTTGAAAGTGACGAGCAATAATTTGATTGAGAAAATAGTTAAAGGAAACTAATGCTCCTAAACTGTAGATGGTTATTGAATATCAAATGCTTTGAAGTGGTAAACTTTGTGTTTCACTGGTTGATGAATTAGCAAATCACCATTTCTTTTTTGTGCTTGTCATTGTGGGGAAGAAAAGTATTTTTGAATGGTTATTGGGTTGATCAGTTTATCACATTGGAAAGAATAAGATTGTTTTTTGATGTTGCAGAATGCAGAAGTGTATCTGGTGTTGCTGGACCGTTGGATACTCTTGATAAAGTTAAGGTAATGACTAGTTTTGGTGCTATACTTATTGCATATTCTAGAATTTTGAACTTTTGTCAATGAAATGTATCACTTTCTGTGCGGTGTGACTGAATTTTATACTGATCAACTGCAATAGGGACCAAAATTTCAAGAGATTGTTAAACTAGAAATTAAAATTTCTATTTCTTGTGTAATTATTTGAACTAGAAATTAAACTTACTGTATCACTTTCTTGTGAATATACTGCTTTTGTTCTGTGTGCAGGCTGCCATTGTGAATTCACAGACCCTTGAAGAAGTTGCAAGACTTAAAAAGGTCCTTACTTTTCTAGATCTGATGTTCACTTGTTCAATTTTGATTTTTGCTCTCTGCTGTTTACTTCTTAGATGACCCTTTCTTCTGATTGCTCATTTTTGTAAAGAAAATCTGTTGTCCTTTGTATTCCTCCTCTGCTGTCTAATTTTCTCTTTAATCCCAAAACAAAAAAATCATTGAGCTGGTGTGAGTATATTATTGTCGCCATAATTTTTGTTATTGTGAAAGCTATGTTATAGTTTGACAGATTAAGCACATGCGTTGATTGAGTTTCCTTTGTCCCTTTTGTGTTTCATGTGTAGTTGCATTAGCATTTTTTAATGCTTAAAACCTACTTTACTTATACAATATACTTGTTTGTTTTCCTTTTCAAGAATTTTGTATTTGTCTTTATCTTGATTAAAGGTCAGTTTGTACGGTGTTTCTTTCCTTTACATATGTAATATGTAATTCACTTTTTGTTTTCTTTACCTTTTCTTCATCCCTAAGTCAAGTATCCTATTCATAGATACGAGGTTATTGTATTGATCGTTTCAAAATTATTTTCTAATTATTTCAATGTTTGATTCTATATAAACATTCTTCAGTGTTCTAAGTAAATATTTTCTTGCTCTTCCTTCTCACCTTTATGCCTTGAATTTTGTGAGTCCATATACTTGGCATTTATCATTTTAGTATGTTGTTTCTTTTATCTTTCTCCTTAACTTATGGTGATTCGGTACACCTTAATAACTAAGTTTGAAATTTTTCAGGTATATGTGAAATTTTGTACTGAAAAGAACTCATTCATGAAGCTTTCACCCACAATTGAAACTTATTATATCTCAATTCTGTTGGTTATTTATTCAAATTAGTACTTTGTTCTGTGGACCCGCTGTTACCTTGTGCCCATTTATGGGATCTGTTTGTCACTTAGTGTATGCGCACACTATATCAGAAATATCTGTTGCCCTAAAGCCTTGCGATAGCAGTAAATAAAATTGACAATTTTGTTGTGACAATAATATACTTGTTGATTTGTAGGATACAGAGTTAAGCTCTCATCTGAATGCTCTAGCAGAGTCAGAAACAGAGGGTGTCCAAGGAGCTGCTGCGGTTTTTAGTCAGGTCCTGTAACGACCCAATTTTCAATATGTCTAGATCATACCGGAAACTGAGCGCTACCAATTTGTCTTCCTAATTATTATCTATTATTTATCATATGAGCCTGATTCGTTGTTAAAAGCGTAGTTAATTTGCGAGGTGTATTTTTTTTTTTTTTGAAAACGTTTAGATTAATAGACAGAATCATTTATAATCAATTCACAAATAATAACAGATAAAACATTTATAAACAACCACACATAAATACATCATAAGTAGTTGACAACATTCGGTGATTCAGCCTTTATTAGAATATAGACTGTTAGTTAGAACACCCCTAGATATAGCTAAATAATATCTATATACATGTATATACATACAACATCCCAGGTCCTGACCTGTTCAAGAGGTCCCTAACCTGGCACCTAGGCTAGCCTAGACTCTATACTCACCTAGTCCCTCTAAACTACTAAAGCGAGGGAAAGTACGTTCTAGGTCTTCAAAACTCAAGTCAGGTGGAACGTAATCAAAAGATAGAACATCATCTGCTACTCCTCTGCACGATCAGACTTTTCCACAGGACGTCTCTCTGGTACCTCATGAAGTAGCCACACAATAGGAATCTCGTACGCAGGATTTAGGTTAAAGTACGCATACGAACGGGGTGCAGACATTGGCTGGTCTCACAGTATATACATATAATCAGAGAACGATATTCACCCTAGACTCAGAAGACTATCTAGAGCAGAATCCTCTTCCTGCGAACGGTCATCAGCGAACTATGGTAAGGTACTCTTACTTCCAGCTGAAGGGGAAAGGGAGAGAGAAGGGGTAAGAACTGGGGAGTTCTTAGTAGGGTCGGGGTTATTAGTTACGTTCATTAATTTTGTTGTTTAGCAGACTATTAGCAGAATACAAAGAAGCAGTAATTAGAAAACACAGATAAGTAGAGAAGATAGAGAAAACAGATAGCAGAACACAAAAAAAAGAACACAAGAAAATAACACAAGCGCAGAGAATGGAATACAAACAAGGAAAGCATACATTCATACCACAATCATAACAAAGGAAATGCGCAACCAAGTATGATGCATGTCTAGCCCTAGCACAGGTAATGAGCTCATCCATCGGCTACATACCCGCTCCCGACGTTACCCAGCAACCTCTGTCTAGAGAAGGCTTTCCTGTTGGCAATATCCACTGCAAGCAACCTTTGTCTTGCAGGGCGTCACTTATTAGCTGATATATGCCCAACAGACTCACTGTAAGCAACCTCTGTCTTACAGGAGCAACAACATACTCACTGTAAGCAACCTCTGTCTTATAGGAGCAACAACACACTCACTGTAAGCAACCTCTGTCTTACAGGAGCAACAACACACTCACTGTAAGCAACCTCTGTCTTACATGAGCACACTCATCTCGATGCCTCTGTAAGCAACCTCTGTCTTACAGCAAAGCATTATAACAAGGTATCCCAGGAAAGCGTTCTCAGTGGTCGTACCACCATCTATCTGACTGCCTCTATGCAGCAGATTCTTACATAATCATTCTCATTATCATCATTCATTAAAATTCTCATTATTCATCATCATTTTCACATTCTTATGAAGTACCTCTTTCTTTCTCTGTTCAATCATACTGTACAAACTTTACATCTTTCACTTTTACAATATCCTGGCTCAAACCATTTCTCTTTATCATATTATTCTTTTCTCTTTGTATCTCTTTACTTTACTCTGGTTACTCTGTGCTCTGTGTTACTTTATTCTGCTCTGATTTCTCTATTTAACATGTGTATTTAAAGCTTATGTAAATTTTGGTATGAATAGTTAGCATGTCCCAGGTATAGGTTCATTAAGTCTATACTGAAACAGTTTAACTTTTCATATAACACCTAACCCTAGTCGCAACTCAAGTACTAACTAAGTTGCCCTAGTTCGTTCACTAGTCTCTGTCTGTTTTTCTGTCATTAAAACTTTATAGACTTTTTCTTCGACTTTTATCTTTTCTTCAACTCTTTATCTTTCTTTTATCTTTGCCTCACTAACATGTTATTACCACTCCCTAATTGTTTTATGAAGGTAATTATGAGATTCTGCACTTAAAGTTGTCTTTCTAAAACTTTTACAGAAAACTGCCTTTTTCACATTATTTTATTATTTTTATTAAAATATTATTTTTCATTAAATATTATTATTTAATATTTTATTATTATTTATTATTTTATTAATATATTTTCGAAAATTACCTTCCTTTAACCTTTTACTTATAAAAATTCACTTTTTACCACCCGTAACTTTTAATATTTCTACTTTAACCACTCTAACTTTAAGAAATTACAAAATAATCCCTCAAACACCAAAATATTTACTTCCTTGCCCTTTCTAAGATCTAAAAGGTGTTCTTCAATGTTATTCACCACACTCAAAGTGTTCTTCGTGTTTTTCGTAAATTCTTTAGATTCTTTCTCTGTTTTTACCCGTTTTTCAGTCTTTTCAACAACCGATTTTTACCAAAATTCAAAATAAATTTCCAGCCACTAAAATCCCATATTTTCTACATAATTTTAACACAAATTGAACCTCAATTTAAGTTCTAGGGTTTCGTTTTCCAGCAGCCACAAGAACACACATTCATAGCTTGAATTTCATCAAATTTCATCAAATTTTCACCAAATTTCAACAAGAATTACTCATACAAACAATCAATTTCAAGCACAGCCAAACCATATCATAATCACAAAACTCAAACACAATCAATCAAGATTAAACACGTCAATCCCTACCTGGTTTTGCTGCTCCTAATTCGGTTAAACTTTCAGGTGGTCCTTAAGCACTTTTTCCTCCTAAATCACATCAAGAACAACTTTAAATCCAAAAACTCTCAACTGACCAAATCTCACTCAGTATGTTAGGAAGAGATATATCACCTTAGACTTGCTGGAAATTCACGTTTCTTGGCCCTCAAGTCAAGTTAAGCATGATTCCTAAGGAAGAACATCAAGAAAACACATGTTTTGTATGGTTTTCCTTGAAAACCGAATTGAAATGGGAGGGAGACAGCCATCTCACCTTATTTCCATCCTTGATAAGTTACATGGTTATGTAGAGGAAGAAGAGAGGATCATTTTGGTGAAATCGGAGTTTTGATTTAAGTTTTAGTTCAGAAGAAATCAAGCTTTGAAGATTAAGTGTTCATGAAAGTTTCTCTCTTTTCTCTCTTGTTATTTTCGGCCAAAATGATGAAATGAGACAGCCTTGGAGGTCTTGGGGGTGTAAGGTGAGTTGTGATTGGTTGGCTTGGAGGTGGATTAAAATAATATTAAAATATCTCTGGTGTACAACTTCTAAAACTAGGTGTATCGGAACACTCGTAAAAACATCTCTAAAAATTATTTTTTGAGCTACTAGCATAAATGACACTAGTAACATATTTATTATGAGAATAGAACATGTATAATGAGGCCTTAGCATTGCTAAATTCATCAGAGAGTGCTGGTGCTAAGCTACACCAGTAAACCGTAAACCCGGTTAAACTGATTTTCTGTTTTTAACAAAAATAGACCAGGTAACCTTATAATGTCATTAAAGCATTATTTAATACTAATATAATGATAATATTATACTATTATCTCTCTCCTCTCATGAATCGAGTCCGGTTCGTCAAACAGAGATTATTTACGAAAATCAGAATAAAAACTGCCAACAGATACGGTTCAAAAATAAGGTTCTTCGCGATTGCATTATCGAGCTTGCCTCAGAGGAGGTTCTAACTTAAGGATGACATAATGATAATGAGGATTGAGATGCTTGATGATATAACAGAGGTGTTCCCTTTACTGATCTTTCGGAGAAATCCGTACTTTCAGAAAAGATCTCATGTACTCGAAAATCAAGGTTGTTACATTCTACCCTCCTAAAAGAAAATTTTGCTCTCAAAATTTCAGTTACCTGAGAACAGATGCGGGTAATCATCTCTCATCTTCTGGCAGGTTAAACATTTTGAGACATAATCAGCTACTTCTTTCTTTAAGCCCGGCCACCAGAACATTTGTTTCAAATCTCGATACATCTTTGCCACTCTAGGATGCATAGAAAATCTACTTTGGTGAGCTTCAGCAAGAATCTTTTGTCGCAATTCTCCAGAGTTAGGCACACAAATTCTGTTCATGTACCTCTATAGGCCACTACGATCATGTCTCACAGCTTCTGGTTCTTCTGTGTTCATCCATCTCAGCATCGTCATCATTTCTGAGTCCTGTGCTTGTGCTTGCTGAATACTAATCTTAAAATCTGGTGTTATACGCAATTGGGCCAAACAGACTCCACTTGACGTCTCAGTCATAGCCAACTTAAGGTCCTCAAATTCCGCGAGTAATTTTTCTTCCTGTATCATCATCCAAGAGATACTCAAATTCGTCCTGCTTAAAGCGTTTGCCACCACGTTCGCTTTCGCTGGGTGATAACTTAATTTGAAATCATAGTCCTTCAAAAATTCCATCCACCTTCGCTGTCCAGAATTCGCACTTTGATAGTTTATCATATAACTTCCGAGTCCTCAGTGTCTGCAATACAGTCCTTAGATGCTCTTCATGCACTCTTTCTGTCTTCGAATAGATGAGAGTATCATCTATAAAAACTACTACAAACTGATCAAGGTACGGACGGAAAATATGATTCATGTAATCCATAAAAATCGTAGGAGCATTAGTTAGTTCAAACGACATAACCGTATACTCATAGTGACCATAACGAGTTCTAAATACAGTCTTCGGTATATCTGATTCTTTCACTCGAATCTAGTGATAGCTCGATCGCAAATCAATCTTTGAGAACACAGTTGCACCTTCCAACTGATCCATCAAATCATCTATCCGTGGAAGTGGATACTTGTTCTTGATAGTGTCTTTATTTAGCTGTCGGTAATCTACACAAAGTCTAATTCCACCGTCCTTCTTCTTTACTAGCAATACTGGAGCTCCCCAAGATGATGCACTAGGACGAATAAATTCCTTTCCAAGTAGCTCATCCAACAACTTCTTCAACTTTGCAAGTTCCAGTGGTGACATCCGGCACGGTGCTATGGAAATCGGTCCGGTTCCAGGTACTAGTTTAATGCTGAATTCTATCTCTCACTAAGGAGGAAACTCAGGTATGTCATCCGGGAAAACATCAGGAAATTCCTTCACCACTTGGATTCGTTCTAAGCTTAGTTCACTGTCATTCGAGCTAGCCACTAACAGAACGTACCCCTCATAATTCCTCCCGTCTAAGGTAACTCTTACAGAATTCAGATATAAGGTGTGGGACAGAAATGGTTTAGTATATAGACTATCAGATGGAATAACAACAATTCTTTTAAAATAATCAAGGAAAGCATGATACTTAGATAACCAATCTAATCCTAAAATAACATCTAAACCACATAGAGGTAAACAGATTAGATCGTGTATAAAAGTCCTGTTCCTAATAGCGAATGGTACTTGCAGGCACACTAAACTGGTCAAAACATTTTGGGATGCAGGTGTATGGACAATCAAGTAAAAATTCAATTTAAAGAAATATAATCCTAACTCGTAAGCAGTAGTTAGAGAAATAAAGAATGCGATGCACTCGAATCATACAGTACAGTTAGAAATCAATTCTTGACATAACACTGACCTTGAATGAGGGCGTTCGATTGCACAACATCGTCAATAGTGATAGCAAACACTCGTCCTTGTTGCTGGGTTCTAACTGAATTTCGAGTAAATCCCTTCGGACAATCCTTGGCAATATGTCCAAGTTCTCCACAAGCATAGCAGTTAGGTGATCCAAACTGGCAAGACCTGTTATCATGCTCTTTTCTGCATTGCTTACATGCAGTATTTATGTAAGCCTGATGGGCTCGTTTACCATTGCCTTGCCTTACTTTACCTCCATTCTTACCCGTACGGCGAGCAGTAATGTTACCAACTTGTAGGTTCTTATACTGCCGTATGCCATGCGCTTTAAAATGCACCCTTCTCCCAGCTGCCTGATGATTGCTAAGACGCCTTGGTGGAAATCCTTGGTGACTCACCTTGGCCACAGTCACTTTCTTAATACATTCTTCCTCTAACTTGCTCTTGTTGACTAATTCAGCAAAATTACGTATCTCCAGCGGAACTATTGAACTCATCAGATCATCACGAAGGCCTCCTTCAAACTTCAAGCACATCCATTCTTCAAAGTCAGTAGGATTCCCTTGACAGATCTTAGAGAAATGACACAAGTCATCGAAATTACGAGCATACTCAGCAACAGTCATATCCCCTTGCCTCAGCTACATAAGCTCTATCTCTTTAGCATCACGCACTGCTTTTGGGAAATATTTCTTGTAGAATTCATCTTTAAAAATATCCCAAGGAATGTCACCTTCATTACGTTGTAGCAGTCGCTGTATCCCCTGCCACCAGTACTCAGCTTCTCCCTCGAGCATATAAGTAGCAAACTCCACGTGTTGTCCTTCCGGAACATGCTGCGCTCTTAGTGATCCTTCAATACCACGAAACCAGTTATCAGCATCAGTCGCAACGAGTGTACCCTTGAACTTAAGCAGATTAACCTTCAGAAAGGTCGCAAGGGTCATAGGTCTTTCAGGATGCCCTAAGTTATTCTCATCATTCCCATTTCTCACTCCAAGACGTTCAACAGCCCTAATCGCTGTTACCGCAGCTTCACACACTACTTCATCCGCGTTGTTCATGGTAGCTATAAACGTTTCCTGTTCCCTCTCGTAGTTAACATTAGGAATTCCTTCCCGTACGCCTCATCTCCGTGAACCCATTGTAGTCCTGTTCACACCAAACAATCATTGTTAAGGTGATCAGTCTTAACACTTCAAGTCAAGTGTGAACATTCCCAAAATGAAAACACAGAAACAATCATGCAACATATATCACTGGGATATCCTATACGCATGACACACACAACAGAGTATGCAATGAAGCAAAGTCAGTCCACTCCCCAGGCTCTACCGGGAATGAACTGCTCTGATACAAAATTGCAACGACTCAATTTTCAATATGTCTAGATCATACCGGAAACTGAGCGCTACCAATTTGTCTTCCTAATTATTATCTATTATTTATCATATGAGCCTGATTCGTTGTTAAAAGCGTAGTTAATTTGCGAGGTGTATTTTTTTTTGAAAACGTTTGGATTAATAGACAAAATCATTTATAATCAATTCACAAATAATAACAGATAAAACAGTTATAAATAACCACACATAAATACATCACAAGTAGTTGACAACATTCGGTGATTCAACCTTTATTAAAATATAGACTGTTAGTTAGAACACCCCTAGATATAGCTAAATAATATCAATGTACATGTATATACATACAACATCCCAAGTCTTGACCTGTTCAAGAGGTCCCTAAGCTGGCACCTAGGCTAGCCTAGACTCTATACTCACCTAGTCCCTCTAAACTACTAAAGCGAGGGAAAGTACATTCTAGGTCTTCAAAACTCAAGTCAGGTGGAACGTCATCAAAAGATAGAACATCATTTGCTACTCCTCTGCACGATCAGACTTTTCCACAGGACGTCTCTCTGGTACCTCATGAAGTAGCCACACAATAGAAATCTCGTACGCAAGATTTAGGTTAAAGTGCGCATACGAATGGGGTGCAGACGTTGGCTGGTCTCATAGTATATACATATAATCAGAGAACGATATTCGCCCTAGACTCAGAAGACTATCTAGAGCAGAATCCTGTTCTTGCGAACGGTCATCAGCGAACTATGGTAAGGTGCTCTTACTTCCATCTGAAGGGGGAAGGGAGAGAGAAGAGGTAAGAACTGGGGAGTTCTTAGTAGGGTCGGGGTTATTAGTTACGTTCATTAATTCTATATTGTTTAGCAGACTATTAGCAGAATACAAAGAAGCAGTAATTAGAAAACACAGATAAGTAGAGAAGATAGAGAAAACAGATAGCAGAACACAAACAGAAGAATATAAGAAAATAACACAAGCGCAGAGAATGGAATACAAACAAGGAAAGCATACATTCATACCACAATCATAACAAAGGAAATGCGCAACCAAGTACGATGCATGTCTAGCCCTAGCGCAGGTAATGAGCTCATCTGTCGGTTACATACCCGCTCCTGACGTTACCCAGCAACCTCTGTCTGGATAAGGCTTTCCTGTTGGCAATATCCACTGCAAGCATCCTTTGTCTTGCAGGGTATCCACTGCAAGCAACCTTTGTCTTGCAGGGCGGCACTTATTAGCCGATATACGCCCAACAGACTCACTGTAAGCATCCTCTGTCTTACAGGAGCAACAACATACTCACTGTAAGCAACCTCTGCCTTATAGGAGCAACAACACACTCACTGTAAGCAACCTCTATCTTACAGGAGCAACAACACACTCACCGTAAGCAACTTCTGTCTTACATGAGCACACTCATCTCGATACCTCTGTACGCAACCTCTGTCTTACAGCAAAGCATTGCAGCAGATTCTCACATAATCATTCTCATTATCATCATTCATTAAAATTCTCATTATTCATCATTATTTTCACATTCTTATGCAGTACCTCTTTCTTTCTCTGTTCAATCATACTGTACAAACTTTACATATTTCACTTTTACAATATCCTGGCTCAAACCATTTCTCTTTATCATATTATTCTTTTCTCTTTGTATCTCTTTACTTTACTCTGGTTACTCTGTGCTCTGTGTTACTTTATTCTGCTCTGATTTCTCTGTTTAACATGTGTATTTAAAGCTTATGTAAATTTTGGTATGAATAGTTAGCCTGTCCCAGGTATAGGTTCATTAAGTCTATACTGAAACAGTTTAACTTTTCATATAACACCTAACCCTAGTCGCAACTCAAGTACTAACTAAGTTGCCCTAGTTCGTTCACTAGTCTCTGTCTGTTTTTCTGTCATTAAAACTTTATAGACTTTTTCTTCGACTTTTATCTTTTCTTCAACTCTTTATCTTTCTTTTATCTTTGCCTCACTAACATGTTATTACCACTCCCTAAGTGTTTTATGAAGGTAATTATGAGATTCTGCACTTAAAGTTGTCTTTCTAAAACTTTTACAGAAAACTGCCTTTTTCGCATTATTTTATTATTTTTATTAAAATATTATTTTTCATTAAATATTATTATTTAATATTTTATTATTATTTATTATTTTATTAATATATTTTCGAAAATTACCTTCCTTTAACCTTTTACTTATAAAAATTCACTTTTTACCACCCGTAACTTTTAATATTTCTACTTTAACCACTTTAACTTTAAGAAATTACAAAATAACCCCTCAAACACCAAAATATTTACTTCCTTGCCCTTTCTAAGATCTAAAAGGTGTTCTTCAATGTTCTTCACCACACTCAAAGTGTTCTTCGTGTTTTTCGTAAATTCTTCAGATTCTTTCTCTGTTTTTACCCGTTTTTCAGTCTTTTCAACAACCGATTTTTACCAAAATTCCAAATAAATTTCCAGCCACTAAAATCCCATCTTTTCTACATGATTTTAACACAAATTGAACCTCAATTTATGTTCTAGGGTTTCATTTTCCAGCAGCCACAAGAACACACATTCATAGCTTGAATTTCATCAAATTTCATCAAATTTTTACCAAATTTCAACAAGAATTACTCATACAAACAATCAATTTCAAGCACAGCCAAACCATATCATAATCACAAAACTCAAACACAATCAATCAAGATTAAATACGTCAATCCCTACCTGGTTTTGCTGCTCCTAATTCGGTTAAACTTTCAGGTGGTCCTTAAGCACTTTTTCCTCCTAAATCACATCAAGAACAACTTTAAATCCAAAAACTCTCAACTGACCAAATCTCACTCAGTATGTTAGGAAGAGATATATCACCTTAGACTTGCTGGAAATTCACGTTTCTTGGCCCTCAAGTCAAGTTAAGCATGATTCCTAAGGAAGAACATCAAGAAAACACATGTTTTGCATGGTTTTCCTTGAAAATCGAATTGAAATGGGAGGGAGACAGCCATCTCACCTTATTTCCATCCTTGATAAGTTACATGGTTATGTAGAGGAAGAAGAGAGGATCATTTTGGTGAAATCGGAGTTTTGATTTGAGTTTTAGTTCAGAAGAAATCAAGCTTTGAAGCTTAAGTGTTCATGAAAGTTTCTCTCTTTTCTCTCTTGTTATTTTCGGCCAAAATGATGAAATGAGATAGCCTTGGAGGTCTTGAGGGTGTAAGGTGAGTTGTGATTGGTTGGCTTGGAGCTGGATTAAAATAATATTAAAATATCTCTGGTGTACAACTACTAAAACTAGGTGTATCGGAACACTCGTAAAAATATCTCTAAAAATTATTTTCTGAGCTACTAGTATAAATGACACTAGTAACATATTTATTATGAGAATAGAACATGTATAATGAGGCCTTAGCATTGCTAAATTCATCAGAGAGTGCTGGTGCTAAGCTGCACCAGTAAACCGTAAATCCGGTTAAACCGATTTTCTGTTTTTAACAAAAACAGACCAGGTAACCTTATAATGTCATTCAAGCATTTTCTAATACTAATATAATGATAATATTATACTATTATCTCTCTCCTCTCATGAATCGAGTCCGGTTCATCAAACAGAGACTATTTACGAAAATCAGAATCAAAACTGCCAACCGATAGGGTTCAAAAACAAGGTTCTTCGCGATTGCATTATCGAGCTTGCCTCAGAGGAGGTTCTAACTTAAGGATGACATAATGATAATGAGGATTGAGATGCTTGATGATATAACAGAGGTGTTCCATTTACTGATCTTCCGGAGAAATCCGTACTTTCAGAAAAGATCTCATGTACTCGAAAGTCAGGGTTGTTATAGGTCCCCCTTTATAAACATAAACACAAATATGAAGGCTATGCTATAGACTGGAGTCTTCTTGTTCCCGTAGCCGGAAGGCTTGTATCTGTTAATATTTAGTTATTTCTTTTTCTCTATTTAGCTATATTTTATAAACATGGAATATTTACAGTACTCGATTTGTTGGGCATACTGCTAGTGTTGAAGATCTACAAGTTATATTGGTGGTTTATGAAACCTCTTAACTATCAAATAGCAAGAGCACATGTTCTTTGTGATGTCATTGTAATTTCTAGTAATGAGAAGAACCGCGTTTCCCTAATTTCTTATTAGCTTCACTTTGATATATATATATGTAGCCATTTAACTAACAGCAAAATTGAGCGGTGTTTTCTCTGAACTTGTGTCTCTTTCTCTCTGTTTCAAATTCCAATTACTTAGCTTCCTTTGAATTGTAGTTTTCATAATCTATTTTTTTAATTAAAAATAAATAATAATCTCAAGTTTTTTCCCGTGAGACTGAGACTTAGATCCACCACTCTCTGATTCAGGTTAATTTATTTATTTATAATTAAAATAAAACCTGTGAGGAACAGTCACTATCACATTGGATTCAATACCCTAAAGCAGTAGTAGTTCATGCTTAGGGTTTCAGCTTTTATTATAATAATTATTGCTTTGTTTGTTTATTTTAATTATTTTTTGTCTCTCTTCCAATTAAAAGTACTCTAGAGCAATGGCAATAGCAATCTCTATCTTTGAAACTGTTGCTATCAACAAACAACATTGCAGTATGTCAAACAGTGAGATATATAGATATAGGTAATTTCAAATGTGTAACATGTGCTTAATAACATGAATTATGTGATCAATAATCTTCTTAGTTTACTTAATTAATCGATGGCTTGCTATGTTATGTACATTATATAATAACAAACTAATAAGTTGGTTAATGGGTTTGCTTTGAGTATTTATTCTGGGATGGTTGTCAGAATAAATAAATCTTTGAATGGCATGTAACAGTTATTCATATTGCAAAGGGAAACAATTAGCATAAATCGTACCCTTTAAATCCAAGTCTCTTCTTGTTATGTGGGGTGCTTTATTGTTACCTATTTAGCTATTACCCATTGAAATGTCATGAAGTATGATCTACAACTCTGATTAAAACCTACTTCTTAATAACTTGATTTAAATTTGATTAGTATAATAAATCAACTTTGAAATGGTATATCTAGATAGTGGTGTAAGTTATCTTTCTTTGACCATAGTCAATACTTTATATTTATATTTTTTGGGCATAACACCCAGTTGCTAAACCCAAAAAGATATCAAGGCATAGTTCAATTATTAAGCTTTTTTGTTGCAAAGTTCAAAACAAATATTTAGTATTCTCCTTTTTTTTCTCAATTGTTAAGCTTTCTCCTTTTTTTTCCAACTGTTAAGCTATTTGGACTGTTGTCTAACATTAAAAGCAACAACAGTAATATGAAGCAGTAATTAAATTAAAATAAAGCTCTCTATCTTCAGGATTGAATGCTCGATTTTGTTCTTTAAAATACTAGTACTACTGTTCTTTCAAGTGTGTATTTTTCAATGTAATTAATTTAACAAATATGTTACATGTAGTCATATACATAAAAACTTAGCTATTAAATCAGTTATATATATATATATATATATATATATATATATATATATATATATATATATATATATATATATATATAGTAGTAAATCTTTTAGTGTGTATCTAATATTCTTTTTAATTTAAAACATATTGAATATCAATACCAATAAGATGCAATGTATGTAATATGCAATGTATGCAATGTAATATTCTTTATATATATATATATTTGATCTATTATACAGATATGCCAAAGCAAAAGAGGTACAAGAATCTACTTAAAGCAGCAGCAGCTACAAATTCTTCACAAGACAAGTCAATATCACCTACAAATTCTTCACAAGACAAGTCAATAGCAGCTACAGATTCATCCCAAGACAAGTCGGCAGCTTCAAATGCATCACAAGTCAAGTCCGCAGCTGCTGTAAATTTCTCCCAAGACAAGTTGGCAGCAGCGGAAAATTCCTCCCGACACAAGTCGGCAGCAGCTGCAAATTCCTCCCGGGACATGTCAGCAGCTTCAAATTCCTCCCGAGACAAGTTGGCAGCTTCAAATTCCTCCCGAGACAAGTCGCAGCTACAAATTCCTCCCGAGATAAGTCGATAAAAGTTGCAAGTTCCTCCCGAGACAAGTCGGCAGCTTCAAATTCTTCTGAGCCATCATCAGTTGCTCCAACTATATCTGAGCATCCATCCGAACCTAAACATAAACGTGGGCGTGAATCTAAGCATTACTGGACTATTGATGCCATAGGTATGTAATATTCTCAACTGTAATATTCTCCAGCCACCTATCACACCATTTCTTTTGCAACGACCCAACTCCCAGTATGCCATGGTCATACAAGAAGCTAAGTGTTACTAACTTATCCCTCTTAATTATTAACTATTATTTACTATATGAGCCTGTTCCTTGTTAGAGTGATGCCAATTTTACGGGTAACTTTTTTTTATATCGTATCGTTGCGGATAACAAGGTAAAATAAACAAGCATACATTGAGAGTAATAGAAAAGCGGCATAAAGAAACATAGAAACACAACTGATAATATACATCATGTACACTATAACAAAACATGCAGCGTTTACACAAGATCAAGTCAGTTTACATCCTCGTCATCCTACGTAGCTAATATATACATGACACTCCCAGGGCCTGGCCCATACAAAAAGCCACTAAACTGGCACCCAGGCTAGCCTAACCACTATATAGCTCCTAGCTCTCGGGTGTACTAACACAAGTGAGAGACTAACTAACAGATAATGTCAGACTAGAGTGTCATTAAAAGAATGCCCCTTCCGCAGTCAAGCTATATCTACATGTGGCCGTTCGGAGAATCGCCGTGAGGCTCTTCCATCTCCTCATCCTGCTCTATCTCTATCTCAAGATCCTCCTCCTCCTCATCATCCGCAGCTACAGCTATACCCTCAGATCCACCAGAAACACTGCTGTCACTATGTACAAAACCATTCGCGAGTACAGGTCCGTTTGCGTGTATAGGAGCTACCCCACCGTCTGGTAGTGCCGGCTCATCAGGCTGTGGAAAGTCGGAGATCGGCTCAGGGGGAGAATCCCACTCTGATGGTATCACAGGTACGTAGTCATCAGCTAACTCAGGCTCATCAGGAATGATAGGCTCAGGTACCACCTCATTCAAAGGTTGAGCTGGTATAGGGTGCCCGGGATTATCAGGAAAAGGATGTCCAGGTGCGTCAGGATGTAACCAGGATAAGGGAAAGTCGTAAGGAGCATCGGGGTCAAAATGCGGGCTAGACAGAGGATGTTGAAAAGCTAGATTAGGTAACGCATATCGTCTAATACGAGGCTCCAAACCCATAATGAAGTAACTGTGATGTACCGGATCCTCGTAGACGTAAGGGTCCTCGAACTCATAGAAGATCACGCCCGTCTCCATATGAGGGGGAGGAAGGGAGAGAAGGGGTAAGAACTGGGGAGTTCTTAGTAGGGTCAGGGTTATTAGTTACGTTCATTTATTTGATTCCGATTAGCAGATAGATATTAGAATACAATAAAGTAGTAAACAGTAGTTAAAATAGATAGGAAAATAGAAAACAGAACACAAACAGAAGAACACAAGGAAATAACGCATAGACATAACACTCAAGCAGACAAACATAAAGAAATAGTTCACTCACAAGAAGGAAAGCAACAGAGAATGATGCGCAGACAAGAATGATGCATGTCTAGCCCTAGTACAGGCCATGAGCTTATGTGTCGGTTAGCACCTGCATTCCTGACATTTATCCGGTCACGAGTTCACGATTTCCCGGATACGATCTTCCATTCAAATAAATGCGCATATAATTATTAGCAGCTCTATTGAGACAGCCTCTGCTTTCTACTCGCAGGAAATATACTCTTGGGAACGGAAAATTGCTGTAGGTATCCAAGTTTCCCTACAGAAACTCTTGGGTTGCTTAAAGCAACAGATAATAAATATTATCTCTTAGGTTGCATTCAGCAACGGATAAGCAAACAATATCTCTTGGGTTGCCTCAAGCAACAATTAACCTTTCAATAAGCCTTCTACTCTTAGTCTCTTTACCCTGCTCTGATTTCTCTATTTAATCTGTGTATTTAAAGCTTATGTAAATTTCGGTATGAATAGTTAGCATGTCCCAAGTATAGGTTCATTAAGTCTATACTGAAACAATTTAACTTTTCATATAATACCTAACCCTAGTCGCAACTCAAAGACTAACTATGTTGCCCTAGTTTGTTTGCTAGTCTCTGTCTGTTTTTCTGTCATTAAAATCTTACAGACTTTTTCTTCGATTTTTATCTTTTCTTAAACTTTTATCTTTTATTTATCTTTGCTTCACTAATATGTTCTTACCACTCCTTAAGTGTTTTATGAAGGTAATTATGAGATTCTGCACTTAAAGTTGTCTTTCTAAAGCTTTTACAGAAAACTGCCTTTTTCGTATTATTTTATTATTTTTATTAAAATATTATTTTTAATTAAATATTATTATTTAATATTTTATTATTATTTATTATTTTTTTAATATATTTTCGAAAATTAACTTTACTTTAACCTTTAACCTTTAAAATTCACTTTTTACCACCCGTAACTTTTAATATTTCTATTTTTACCACCCTAACTTTCAGAAATTACCAAATAACCCCTCAAACACCAAAATAATTACTTCCTTTCCCTTTTATGAATCAAAAAGGTGTTCTTCATTGTTCTTTACCACACTCAAAGTGTTCTTCATGTTCTTCATAAATTCTTCAGATTCTTTCTCTGTTTTTACCCATTTTTCAGTCTTTTCAGCAACCGATTTTTACTATAATTCATAATAAATTAGCAGCCACTAAAACCCCATCTTTTCTACATGATTTCAACACAAATTGAACCTCAATTTAAGCTTAGGGTTTCGTTTTTCCAGCTGGCCAAGAACATGAACTTTAAAGCTTGAATTTCATCAAATTTCATCAAAATTTCACCAAATCTTCACCAAGAATCAATCATATATGCAACCAATTTTTAGCACAGCCAAATTATACAACATTCAAACATCTCAAACACAAATAATCAAGATTAATTTCGTGGCACCCTACCTGATTTTGCTGCCCCTAACTCAGTTAGATTTTCAGGTGGTCCTTAAGCACTTTTTCCTCCTAAATCACATCAAGAAAACACATATTTAAGCATGTTTCCTTGAAAGGGAACAACCCGTATACCCGGTTACCCGGGGACAACCCGCTTCAACCCGAAGGCCCAAACACCGGCCCTTCAAAGCCTCTAACCCAAATATCTCTCTTATCTTAACCAAATAAGATAAGATAAGATATTCATCATCACCTATAAATAAGAGGACCCAGGTCCCCCCAGGTATTCATTCATTCCTCACACTTTCTGCCTCTTAGATCCATTCTGACTTGAGTGTCGGAGTGTCTTTGCAGGTACCACCCCCATTGTTCCAGTCAGGCCATCCGGTTCTAGCTTCGCCCGCGGGTTCCCGATCCACCCTTCAAACCGTACCAGAGACATCTCGTACATTGGCACCGTCTGTGGGGACCCTGCGCCAGCTGGGCCCGATGGGGGACGTCCTAGAGGAAACCCCCTTAAGCCAGGATGACTCTCAACCGATTAACCCAACCCCCGAGCACCGTGAAGTCACAAACCAAGCGAGAATAGCAAGCACTATCCAAAACGCGAACGATCACGACGTCACGGACCGACGACATCCTGAGAAAGCCAGCGACAAAGCAGCACAGATCATCCAGGATCTCTGCCTCCGAGTTCAGGAACTCGAAGGCAAGATAACCAATAAAGGGAATCACAACAACGAGCACGGAAGCCATGCAACCTCCAGATCAAGATCTCGCCGCGGTAGGTCGCCAACCCGATGACACGACAGAAGAGACGGTCGCAGCTCATCACGCGATCACAGACACGAGAAATCGCCAGAACGGCGATACAACAAGAAACATAACCGCAGCGCTTCTCGAGATCTGAGTTATCAACACTACTCAGACGAAGATCGGAGGGACCGAAACACCAAACGCATGAGAAACGACCATATAATAATGGGAGCTACACCCTTCACAGAAAGAATCCTAAGGGTAAAACTCCCCAAAGGCTTCGACAAACCTACCGATATGAAGTACGATGGAACTAAGGATCCCCAAGAACACCTAACGGCTTTTGAGGCCAGAATGAACCTAGAAGGAGCGGCCGACGCGGTCCGATGCAGAGCCTTCCCGGTAACCCTCGCCGGGCCAGCGATCAAATGGTTCAACGCCCTCCCGAACGGATCCATAGCCAGCTTCCACGATATTACACGAAAGTTCATGGCCCAGTTCACTACTAGGATCACCAAAGCCAAACACCCCATCAGCTTACTAGGGGTCACGCAAAAACAAGAAGAATCCACAAGAAAATACCTCGACCGCTTCAATGACGAATGCCTAACGGTCGACGGACTCACGGATTCCGTCGCAAGCCTTTGCCTGACCAATGGGCTAATGAACGAAGATTTTCGCAAACACCTCACCACCAGACCGGTATGGACCATGCATGAGATCCAGAACGTCGCCAAAGATTACATCAACGACGAAGAAGTCAGCCAGGTCGTCACCGCCAACAAGCAGCAGCACGGCAACGCCCAGCGCGGCAATTCGGCTTCTCACCAAAACCCAACACTCAAAGAGAATCAACGGGACCACCCCAGGCCGACTAGCCGACCACCGAGAATAGGCAAATTCTCTAATTGCACGCCCCTGACAGCACCAATTACCGAGGTATACCACCAAATAGCAGATCGAGGCATCATTCCGAAAGCCTGGCAACTCAAAGAAAGGACAGGAGGCAACAAAACCCTTTACTGCGAATACCACCGAGGTTACGGTCACAGAACACAAGATTGTTTCGACCTTAAAGACGCCCTTGAACAAGCCATACGAGACGGCAAACTCCCAGAATTTGCCAAAATCATCAGAGAACCGAGACGCGCGGAGAGAGACAGGTCGTCGAAGAGGGAAGGACGTAACCCGAGAACCCAAAAGCAACCCCCCAGGGAAAGCCCTAAGGAAGAAATCCCGAGATGCGGCCGGAGTATTCCTAGCCGGTCTGGATGCCCGACAAGACGGCCAACCCAGGCCAGAGCCAGAAGGGGATATGGAATAATTACAAATAGGGCCAACCAAGGATGAATATACCTTCATTAATAGGAACCTCCCATATGACCTCAAAGAGGAGCTCTCTCAACTCCTGAAACAAAATAGAGACCTGTTTGCATTCACACCAGCCGACATGCCGGGAATAAACCCCGACCTAATGTCTCACCGTCTAGCCGTGGACCCCAAAGCTAAACCAGTAGCACAAAGGAGAAGAAAAATGTCACCAGACCGAGCCACCGAAGTCAAAAAACAAGTTAAAGCCCTACTCGAGGCCAACTTTATCCGAGAACTCCCCTACATGACCTGGCTAGCCAACGTCGTACTAGTGAAAAAATCTAATGGGAAATGGCGAATGTGCGTCGACTACACGGACCTCAACAAGGCTTGTCCGAAGGACGCCTTCCCCCTACCAAACATCGACAGATTGGTAGACGCTGCATCCGGTCACCGATACCTCAGCTTCATGGACGCATATTCCGGATACAACCAGATTCCGATGCACCGACCAGACGAAGAGAAAACAGCGTTCATCACCCCAGACGGGACGTACTGCTACACAGTAATGCCCTTCGGTCTAAAAAACGCTGGAGCAACCTATCAAAGACTGGTTAACAAGATATTCCGAGACTTATCCGGTAACAAATTAGAAGTCTACATAGACGACATGCTCGCCAAGACCGAATCCGGCGAACAACTAACCGACGACCTCAAGGTCATAATGAACACCCTACGAAAGCACCAAATGCGACTCAACCCGGCAAAATGTGCCTTCGGAATGGAGGCAGGGAAGTTCCTCGGCTTCATGATTACGCAACGCAGAGTTGAAGCAAACCCAGAGAAATACCGCGCCGTCCTCGAGATGACGAGCCCCAAAAACCTTAAAGACATCCAAAGGCTCACCGGCCGACTAACGGCATTGTCACGCTTTCTCGGGGCTTCGGCCAAAAAGCGACCCCTTTCTTCAAACTAATGAAAAAAGAAGCCCCCTTCAAATGGGAGACGGAATGTGAAGAAGCATTCCAACACTTCAAGAGGGTCCTAGCGGAACCACCAATCCTCGCCAAACCCCAAACAGGGGAAACACTTTACTTATACCTCTCCATAACGGAAGAAGCACTCGCAGCAGCACTCGTCCGTGAAAACGAGAAAAAGGAACAAAAACCCGTATACTTCATAAGCAAAGTCCTACAAGACGCGGAAGCTCGCTACTCACGCTTAGAAAAGCTAGCTTTCACACTCCTTACAGCCTCCCGACGCCTACGACAATACTTCCAAGCTCATCTCGTGACAGTTCGAACCGACCAAGCGGTCAAACAGGTGTTGCAGAAACCCGACCTAGCTGGAAGAATGCTAGCGTGGTCCATCGAACTATCTCAATTCCAGATCAAATTCGAACCCCGGAATGCGATCAAAGCACAAGCTATGGCCGACTTCATCGAGATGACCCCGGGAAAGCTCACCCTCGAATCATGGAAACTACATGTCGACGGCTCATCAAACTCCACCTACGGAGGCGCCGGAGTCATACTCGAAAATCAAGACGGAATCACGATCGAACAGTCGGTACGATACGAATTTCTAGTATCAAACAACCAAGCAGAATACGAGGCCCTCTTGGCAGGCCTATCATTAGCCCAGGAAGTCGGAGCAAAGGTCCTAGAAGTAAATACCAATTCACAAGTAGTCAGTTCCCAAATTAACGGAGACTACCAGACACGAGACCCCATACTCCAACAATACCTCGCCAAGGTAAACAAACTAAGAAAAGGATTTGAACACGTCACCATACGGCACGTCCCTAGGGAACGAAATGCCAGAGCAGACCTACTCTCCAAACTAGCCAGCACCAAACCCGGACACGGTAACAAATCGTTAATCCAGGAAGTCGTTAAGACACCCTCCGTGTCAACAACAACCAACGCTCACCTGACAATCTCAAACCAGGGATCTTGGACCTACCCGATCCTGCAATACCTCCTCGATGGAACACTGCCACCAGACCCCAAAGAGGAAAAGCGAATAAAAAGGGAAGCCGCCAACTATACCATTGTCGCAGGACAGCTATACAAACGCGGATTCTCGCAACCCCTGCTCAAATGCATCGAACCCGAGAACACGGAGTACATACTCCGTGAAATCCACTAAGGCTGCTGCGGTCACCACGTTGGAGGCAAGACTTTAGCCCAAAAAGTCATCAGAGCAGGCTACTTCTGGCCCACGGTTATCCGAGATTCCATGCAAATAGTTAAAAACTACGACAAATGCCAAAGGCACGCCAATATCCACCAAGCCGCACCGCACCAGCTCAGCACCATATCGGCAGAACGGCCATTCGGCACTTGGGGCATCAACCTCGTCGGACCCTTCCCTACGGCACCTGGCCAACTCAGATACCTCATCGTCGCCATAGACTACTATACTAAATGGATCGAAGCCGAACCCCTGTCCACCATAACGGCAACCTAATGCCGAAAATTCCTCTGGCGTCAGATCATCACCCGATTCGGGATCCTCGAGATCGTCATCTCGGACAACGGAACCCAATTCACCGACAAAAAATTCAGAGAATTTTTAGAGGGGCTGCGTGTATCCCACCGTTTCAGCTCGGTAGAACACCCCCAGACAAACGGACAGGTGGAATCCGCAAACAAAATAAGCATCAAAGGACTTAAAAAGTGGCTCGACGAAGCCAAAGGGCTATGGGCCGACGAACTCGGGTCGGTCCTATGGTCATACCGAACCACACCTCAAACGACAACAGGAGAAACACCTTTCCGACTAACATACGGTGTCGAGGAGGTCATCCCGGTAGAGATCAGAGACCCAAGCCCCAGGAAAATGGTAGGAGGTAACGACGAGGAAGCAGAACGAGACCTCATCGACGAAACCAGAAGCATAACCCATCTCAGGGAGCTAGCCCTAAAGCAAAGAATCAGCCTGAGATACAATCACGGAGTCATCCGGCGAGAATTTGCGGCCGACGACCTTGTCTTACGACGAAACGACATCGGTCCCCCGACCCCAGGAGAAGGAAAGCTCACCCCCAATTGGGAAGGACCATATAGAGTCAAGGCTGTAATCGGAAAAGGAGCGTACAAACTCGAACGGCTCAACAGTGACGAAATCCCGAGAACATGGAATGCCGCCAACTTGCGACGATACTACGCCTAGACCAACCTACAAAGGTCGCACCCTTGTCCTCATTTCTGTTTTTGTACTTCTCCTACCAGTTTACAAATTCATAGGTTTTATTTCCCATTTAAGTTTTGAACTCGGGTACTCTTTCCCGCCACCAACGGAGGGTTTTAACGAGGCCCAACCATCAATAAAAATTCCATTAGAACAAGCTATTTCTATTTTCCTTAGTATCCCAAAAGCGGAACAAAGACACGGCCGCAACCGGGGGGACTGATCACCCCCCAGGCCCAAACATGCGGATATCCACAAAAGAACCCGACCAAACGACGGTCCGAGGAAACAAACGAAATACACACGAAATAGCCTAAAACGGAATACATAATAGGCCCTGACGGCCCAAAAACAACAAAACATACCAAAGGCCCGGACGGCCCAAAAACAACAACGGAACATACGAAAGGCCCGAACGGCCGATAAAATACCATTAAAATGAAAATAAAGTGTTCCAAAATCAAAATACACGGCCCCTGGCCATCCAAAAATATCCAAAAGCACAGCTCAAAGAAAAAATCCAAAGAGATAAAAGTAAAAGCTACTCAAGGTCAACAATCTGGCCACCGCGAACAGTCTTGAAGGCCCCCATCACGGACATATCCACACCAGGAGCCAGCACTGAAGCTTGAGCCCTCATCGTCTCCTCGGTAGCCGCAATTGCATCCTTCGCATCAGCTAGTAACTCCGTCTTCTCCCTCCTCAAGGCAGCAACCTCGGCCTTTAGAGCCTCCGATTCGGCGAGAAGCATGGCAGCCTGAGAACCTACATCGGAAGCCCGCTACCGTTCCTCTGCCAACTGAGAGAGAAGCGAAGTCTCAACCTCGGCAAGTCGGAGAATCTCTGACCCGGCCTCCTCAGAAGACTTCACAGCCCTCTCCCTCGCAGCCTCGGCGGCCTCAAGTTCCCCCTTCAACTTGGCTACCTCAGCATGAGAATGACGAAGCTTCTTGTCCAGCAAACCGACCTGAGCCATCACAAGCTCAGCCTTCCGAACAACAACGGCAGACCGGAGGAGAGCACGATACACCGACTTGGCCTGGAACGAAACATCGCAGCCATCAAAAAACGGCTCCGTTCCAGGCATCAAGTGTTGATCAATAAACCCCGGGGCATCGAAGCGTCGATCCATCACACTGGGCACAAGACCCTCATCCTCAAAAGTTTCACTGCTCGGGTCCTCAGGCCTCTTCCTCTTCCGAGAAGCCTCAGCAGCCGTCACCACAACGACTTCAGGAGAGTTCGCAGGGCCAGGAGAAACTTGAGCATCGACCCGTGCACCCGAGGAAATCACCTCCTGAGAAACCGGCTGAGACTCCACGGCAGGATTAGAAACAGGAGTAGCCGGGGACAACGACCCCTCCTCCTGGGCCATCGCCGCCTTCAGACGCGCCAAGGATGTCAAGCCACCAGCCATCTCAACTGCAAAGGAAACAAGAAACAAAAATCCAAGTTACAAAAATGGGAAACAAAACATAAAAACAAGTAAAGAACGGACACACGCGACACACACCAACATACGACCGGCAAGCAACCGGATCACCCATCACGTCCCGAGGATTAAGAGGACGCTCCCCAAATAACTGCCACAGGACAAGAGCGATATCCCGCTCCTCCGAAGACAAGAACTCCTTCGAAACCCGAGTAAATACGGACGGACCAGCCTTAAAGTTCCAGTAAGTGGGGAACCGACGCTCACCCTCCAGCGTCAACCAAAAAGAGTGATGCCCCCTCGCAGGACGAACTTTAAAATAACCACTCTTAAAACCGTGGAAGGAGTCTTCATACAAACCGAAAACCCGACGGTGGGGCTGAGCTCGGAAGGATACATACCCCTTCTTATGCTTCCCCTCCTTAGTCGGAAGAGTACAAAAGAAAAGGAAAAGAAAAACGTTTACTGAGGCAGGTAGCTCTAAATAATCACAAACGAGTTCAAAAGACCGTATTGCCGCCCAGCTGTTCGGATGTAGCTGGGACAGCGCCACGGAGCACCGATTCAACAATTGCTGAACAAAAGGAGAAAAAGGAAGCCGAACACCAAGCTGGGTGAACATCGCCTCATACACCCACATCCAATCCGGCACTGTCGGGGAATCGAGATTGGTATAGCAAACCCTCTCGTCAACCTCAGGGAGGGCAAGCTCGTAGTGGCGTTCGGCGTCGCCACCCCCACAAACAGCCCCCTCACCACGGAGCCGTTGGAGGTCCGCCTCCGTCATCCGCGACGGTGTCCCCCAAACATCACTGGTGACCCAAGAAAAAAGGTCAGGGACACCCCCCGTCGGGGCCACCGGAGCCCTCACACCCTCCGTCCGTCGGCAAGCCATACCTAAAATATCGACGAGCATCACCGTCAGCCAAACCTCACGGCAGAAAACGACGGCGGGTAAAAAACCAAAAACTTACACCGCCACCGCACACCACCAATTATACGGTGGCACTCGCCCCAAGCCCCTTTCTAAAAAACCCAACGGAACTATCTAAACACCACAAACTACTCTAAAACTACACTTAGCAAAAACAAAAAACTGCAAAAAACAAAGCAGAAGAAGCAAAAAAGAAGCGAGAGAAATGCTAACCTGATAAAAGGAAGAAAAACCCAAAGGAAAGACGCTGCAGAAGAAGACCAACCGAAACCACAGAAAGCGAAAATGGAGAATGGGAAATGCTGTAATTAGAAAGAGAAGCAATAGAGAAGTAAAAGCAGCATGAGGGAACTGAAGGAGGAAAACCAAAACGGTTTTTGAAAAAAGCAAACGACGAAAATACCCTTAGAAAGAAAAGCAAACGCAAGGGCAAAAAAGAAAAAGCACAGCCTGCAATAAATACCCCCTCGAAAAAAGGTAACGCCTCGAAGAACGCAATAGACACGACTGATACGGAAGAGCCACGTCAGACCTAAACGGTCAGACGAATCTTCCACGATACGGAGACCGAGGCACCGACCTCATCTCAAAGAAACCAGACGGGCACCCGAGAAAAAATCGAGCCCATGACAAACGTCTCCCAGCGACAGACCGACCTCGCTCGCTCTCCCGCTGCGGGGGTTACTGTTACGGATCCGACCCACGGATCCCGCATACCCGGTTACCCGGGGACAACTCGCTTCAACCCGAAGGCCCAAACACCGGCCCTTCAAAGCCTCTAACCCAAATATCTCTCTTATCTTAACCAAATAAGATAAGATAAGATATTCATCATCACCTATAAATAAGAGGACCCAGGTCCCCCCAGGTATTCATTCATTCCTCACACTTTCTGCCTCTTAGATCCATTCTGACTTGAGCGTCGGAGTGTCTTTGCAGGTACCACCCCCCATTGTTCCAGTCAGGCCATCCGGTTCCAGCTTCGCCCGCGGGTTCCCGATCCACCCTTCAAACCGTACCAGAGACATCTCGTACATTGGCGCCGTCTGTGGGGACCCTGCGCCAGCTGGGCCCGATGGGGGACGTCCTAGAGGAAACCCCCTCAAGCCAGGATGACTCTCAACCGATTAACCCAACCCCCGAGCACCGTGAAGTCACAAACCAAGCGAGAATAGCAAGCACTATCCAAAACGCGAACGATCACGACGTCACGGACCGACGACATCCTGAGAAAGCCAGCGACAAAGCAGCGCAGATCATCCAGGATCTCTGCCTCCGAGTTCAGGAACTCGAAGGCAAGATAACCAATAAAGGAAAACACAACAACGAGCACGGAAGCCATGCAACCTCCAGATCAAGATCTCGCCGCGGTAGGTCACCAACCCGACGACACGACAGAAGAGACGGTCGCAGCTCGTCACGCGATCACAGACACGAGAAATCGCCAGAACGGCGATACAACAAGAAACATAACCGCAGCGCTTCTCGAGATCTGAGTTATCAACACTACTCAGACGAAGATCGGAGGGACCGAAACACCAAACGCACGAGAAACGACCATATAATAATGGGAGCTACACCCTTCACAGAAAGAATCCTAAGGGCAAAACTCCCCAAAGGCTTCGACAAACCTACCGATATGAAGTACGATGGAACTAAGGATCCCCAAGAACACCTAACGGCTTTTGAGGCCAGAATGAACCTAGAAGGAGCGGCCGATGCGGTCCAATGCAGAGCCTTCCCGGTAACCCTCGCCGGGCCAGCGATCAAATGGTTCAACGCCCTCCCGAACGGATCCATAGCCAGCTTCCACGATATTACACGAAAGTTCATGGCCCAGTTCACTACTAGGATCACCAAAGCCAAACACCCCATCAGCTTACTAGGGGTCACGCAAAAACAAGAAGAATCCACAAGAAAATACCTCGACCGCTTCAACGACGAATGCCTAACGGTCGACGGACTCACGGATTCCGTCGCAAGCCTTTGCCTGACCAATGGGCTAATGAACGAAGATTTTCGCAAACACCTCACCACCAGACCGGTATGGACCATGCATGAGATCCAGAACGTCGCCAAAGATTACATCAACGACGAAGAAGTCAGCCAGGTCGTCGCCGCCAATAAGCGGCAGCACGGCAACGCCCAGCGCGGCAATTCGGCTTCTCACCAAAATCCAACAATCAAAGAGAATCAACGGGACCACGCCAGGCCAACTAGCCGACCACCGAGAATAGGCAAATTCTCTAATTACACGCCCCTGACAGAACCAATTACCGAGGTATACCACCAAATAGCAGATCGAGGCATCATTCCGAAAGCCCGGCAACTCAAAGAAAGGACAGGAGGCAACAAAACCCTTTACTGCGAATACCACTGAGGTTACGGTCACAGAACACAAGATTGTTTCGACCTTAAAGACGCCCTTGAACAGGCCATACGAGACGGCAAACTCCCAGAATTTGCCAAAATCATCAGAGAACCGAGACGCGCGGAGAGAGACAGGTCGTCGGAGAGGGAAAGACATAACCCGAGAACCCAAAAGCAACCCCCCAGGGAAAGCCCTAAGGAAGAAATCCCGAGATGCGGCCGGAGTATTCCTAGCCGATCTGGATGCCCGACAAGACGGCCAACCCAGGCCAGAGCCAGAAGGGGATATGGAAAAACTACAAATAGGGCCAACCAAGGATGAATACACCTTCATTAATAGGAACCTCCCATATGACCTCAAAGAGGAGCTCTCTCAACTCCTGAAACAAAATAGAGACCTGTTTGCATTCACACCAGCCGACATGCCGGGAATAAACCCCGACCTAATGTCTCACCGTCTAGCCGTGGACCCCAAAGCTAAACCAGTAGCACAAAGGAGAAGAAAAATGTCACCAGACCGAGCCACCGAAGTCAAAAAACAAGTTAAAGCCCTACTTGAGGCCAACTTTATCCGAGAACTGCCCTACACGACCTGGCTAGCCAACGTCGTACTAGTGAAAAAATCTAATGGGAAATGGCGAATGTGCGTCGACTACACGGACCTCAACAAGGCTTGTCCGAAGGACGCCTTCCCCCTACCAAACATCGACGGATTGGTAGACGCTGCATCCGGTCACCGATACCTCAGCTTCATGGACGCATATTCCGGATACAACCAGATTCCGATGCACCGACCAGACGAAGAGAAAACAGCGTTCATCACCCCAGATGGGACGTACTGCTACACAGTAATGCCCTTCGGTCTAAAAAATGCTGGAGCAACCTATCAAAGACTGGTTAACAAGATATTCCGAGACATATCCGGTAACAAATTAGAAGTCTACATAGACGAGATGCTCGCCAAGACCGAATCCGGCGAACAACTAACCGACGACCTCAAGGTCATAATGAACACCCTACGAAAGCACCAAATGCGACTCAACCCGGCAAAATGTGCCTTCGGAATGGAGGCAGGGAAGTTCCTCGGCTTCATGATTACGCAAGGCGGAGTTGAAGCAAACCCAGAGAAATGCCGCGCCGTCCTCGAGATGACGAGCCCCAAAAACCTTAAAGACATCCAAAGGCTCACCGGCCGACTAACGGCATTGTCACGCTTTCTCGAGGCTTCGGCCCAAAAAGCGACCCCTTTCTTCAAACTAATGAAAAAAGAAGCCCCCTTCAAATGGGAGACGGAATGTGAAGAAGCATTCCAACACTTCAAGAGGGTCCTAGCGGAACCACCAATCCTCGCCAAACCCCAAACAGGGGAAACACTTTACTTATACCTCTCCATAACGGAAGAAGCACTCGCAGCAGCACTCGTCCGTGAAAACGAGAAAAAGGAACAAAAACCCGTATACTTCATAAGCAAAGTCCTACAAGACGCGGAAGCTCGCTACTCACGCTTAGAAAAGCTAGCTTTCACACTCCTTACAGCCTCCCGACGCCTATGACAATACTTCCAAGCTCATCCCGTGACAGTTCGAACCGACCAAGCGGTCAAACAGGTGTTGCAGAAACCCGACCTAGCTGGAAGAATGCTAGCGTGGTCCATCGAACTATCTCAATTCCAGATCAAATTCGAACCCCGGAATGTGATCAAAGCACAAGCTATGGCCGACTTCATCGCCGAGATGACCCCGGGAAAGCTCACCCCCGAAGAATGGAAACTACATGTCGACGGCTCATCAAACTCCACCTACGGAGGCGCCGGAGTCATACTCGAAAATCAAGACGGAATCACGATCGAACAGTCGGTACGATACGAATTTCCAGTATCAAACAACCAAGCAGAATACGAGGCCCTCTTGGCAGGCCTATCATTAGCCCAGGAAATCGGAGCAAAGGTCCTAGAAGTAAATACCGATTCACAAGTAGTCAGTTCCCAAATTAACGGAGACTACCAAACACGAGACCCCCTACTCCAACAATACCTCGCCAAGGTAAACAAACTAAGAAAAGGATTCGAACACGTCACCATACGGCACGTCCCTAGGGAACGAAATGCCAGAGCAGACCTACTCTCCAAACTAGCCAGCACCAAACCCGGACACGGTAACAAATCGTTAATCCAGGAAGTCGTTAAGACACCCTCCGTGTCAACAACAACCAACGCTCACCTGACAATCTCAAACCAGGGATCTTGGACCTACCCGATCCTGCAATACCTCCTCGATGGAACACTGCCACTAGACCCCAAAGAGGAAAAGCGAATAAAAAGGGAAGCCGCCAACTATACCATTGTCGCAGGACAGCTATACAAACGCGGATTCTCGCAACCCCTGCTCAAATGCATCGAACCCGAGAACATGGAGTACATACTCCATGAAATCCACTAAGGCTGCTGCGGTCACCACGTTGGAGGCAAGACTTTAGCCCAAAAGTCATCAGAGCAGGCTACTTCTGGCCCACGGTTATCCGAGATTCCATGCAAATAGTTAAAAACTACGACAAATGCCAAAGGCACGCCAATATCCACCAAGCCGCACCGCACCAGCTCAGCACCATATCGGCAGAACGGCCATTCGGCACTTGGGGCATCGACCTCGTCGGACCCTTCCCTACGGCACCTGGCCAACTCAGATACCTCATCGTCGCCATAGACTACTATACTAAATGGATCGAAGCCGAACCCCTGTCCACCATAACGGCAACCCAATGCCGAAAATTCCTCTGGCGTCGGATCATCACCCGATTCGGGATCCCCGAGATCGTCATCTCGGACAACGGAACCCAATTCACTGACAAAAAATTCAGAGAATTTTTAGAGGGGCTGCGTGTATCCCACCGTTTCAGCTCGGTAGAACACCCCCAGACAAACAGACAGGTGGAATCCGCAAACAAAATAATCGTCAAAGGACTTAAAAAGCGGCTCGACGAAGCCAAAGGGCTATGGACCGACGAACTCGGGTCGGTCCTATGGTCATACCGAACCACACCTCAAACGACAACAGGAGAAACACCTTTCCGACTAACATACGGTGTCGAGGCGGTCATCCCGGTAGAGATCGGAGACCCAAGCCCCAGGAAAATGGTAGGAGGTAACGACGAGGAAGCAGAACGAGACCTCATCGACGAAACCAGAAGCATAACCCATCTCAGGGAGCTAGCCCTAAAGCAAAGAATCAGCCTGAGATACAATCACGGAGTCATCCGGCGAGAATTTGCGGCCGACGACCTCGTCTTACGACGAAACGACATCGGTCCCCCGACCCCAAAAGAAGGAAAGCTCACCCCCAACTGGGAAGGACCATATAGAGTCAAGGCTGTAATCGGAAAAGGAGCGTACAAACTCGAACGGCTCAACGGTGACGAAATCCCGAGAACATGGAACGCCGCCAACTTGCGACGATACTACGCCTAGACCAACCTACAAAGGTCGCACCCTTATCCTCATTTTTGTTTTTGTACTTCTCCTACCAGTTTACAAATTCATAGGTTTTATTTCCCATTTAAGTTTTGAACTCGGGTACACTTTCCCGCCACCAACGGAGGGTTTTAACGAGGCCCAACCATCAATAAAAATTCCATTAGAACAAGCTATTTCTATTTTCCTTAGTATCCCAAAAGCGGAACAAAGACACGGCCGCAACCGGGGGACTGATCACCCCCCAGGCCCAAACATGCAGATATCCACAAAAGAACCCGACCAAACGACGGTCCGAGGAAACAAACGAAATACACACGAAATAGCCTAAAACGGAATACATGATAGGCCCTGACGGCCCAAAAACAACAAAATATACCAAAGGCCCGGACGGCCCAAAAACAATAACGGAACATACAAAAGGCCCGAACGGTCGATAAAATACCATTAAAACGAAAATAAAGTGTTCCAAAATCAAAATACACGGCCCCTGGCCATCCAAAAATATCCAAAAGCACAGCTCAAAGAAAAAATCCAAAGAGATAAAAGTAAAAGCTACTCAAGGTCAACAATCTGGCCACCGCGAATAGTCTTGAAGGCCCCCATCATAAACATATCCACACCAGGAGCCAGCACTGAAGCTTGAGCCCTCATCGTCTCCTCGGTAGCCGCAATTGCATCCTTCGCATCAGCTAGTAACTCCGTCTTATCCCTCCTCAAGGCAGCAACCTCGGCCTTTAGATCCTCCGACTCGGCGAGAAGCATGGCAGCCTGAGAACCTACATCGGAAGCCCGCTGCCGCTCCTCTGCCAACTGAGAGAGAAGCGAAGTCTCAACCTCGGCAAGTCAGAGAATCTCTGACCCGACCTCCTCAGAAGACTTCACAGCCCTCTCCCTCGCGGCCTCGGCGGCCTCAAGTTCCCCCTTCAACTTGGCTACCTCAGCATGAGAATGACGAAGCTTCTTGTCCAGCAAACCGACCTGAGCCATCACAGGCTCAGCCTTCCGAACAACAATGGCAGACCGGAGGAGAGCACGATACACCGACTTGGCCTGGAACGAAACATCGCAGCCATCAAAAAACGGCTCCGTTCCAGGCATCAAGTGTTGATCAATAAACCCCGGGGCATCGAAGCGTCGATCCATCACACTGGGCACAAGACCCTCATCCTCAAAAGTTTCACTGCTCGGGTCCTCAGGCCTCTTCCTCTTCCGAGAAACCTCAGCAGCCGGCACCACAACGACTTCAGGAGAGTTCGCAGGGCCATGAGAAACTTGAGCATCGGCCCGCGCACCCGAGGAAATCCCCTCCTGAGAAACCGGCTGAGACTCCACGGCAGGATTAGAAACAGGAGTAGCCGGGGACGACGACTCCTCCTCCTGGGCCATCGCCGCCTTCAGACACGCCAAGGATGTCAAGCCACCAGCCACCTCAACTGCAAAGGAAACAAGAAACAAAAATCCAAGTTACGAAAATGGGAAACAAAACATAAAAACAAGTAAAGAACGGACACACGCGACACACACCAACATATGACTGGCAAGCAACCGGATCAGCCATCACGTCCCGAGGATTAAGAGGACGCTCCCCAAATAACTGCCACAGGACAAGAGCGATATCCCGCTCCTCCGAAGACAAGAACTCCTTCGAAACCCGAGTAAATACGGACGGACCAGCCTTAAAGTTCCAGTAAGTGGGGAACCGACGCTCACCCTCCAGCGTCAACCAAAAAGGGTGATGCCCCCTCGCAGGACGAACTTTAAAATAACCACTCTTAAAACCGTGGAAGGAGTCTTCATACAAACCGAAAACCCAACGGTGGGGCTGAGCTCGGAAGGATACATACCCCTTCTTATGCTTCCCCTCCTTAGTCGGAAGAGTACACAAGAAAAGGAAAAGAAAAACGTTTACTGAGGCAGGTAGCTCTAAATAATCACAAACGAGTTCAAAAGACCGTATTGCCGCCCAGCTATTCGGATGTAGCTGGGACAGCGCCACGGAGCACCGATTCAACAATTGCTGAACAAAAGGAGAAAAAGGAAGCCGAACACCAAGCCGGGTGAACATCGCCTCATACACCCACATCCAATCCGGCACTGTCGGGGAATCGAGATTGGTATAGCAAACCCTCTCGTCAACCTCAGGGAGGAAAAGCTCGTAGTGGCGTTCGGCGTCGCCACCCCCACAAACAGCCCCCTCACCACGGAGCTGTTGGAGGTCCGCCTCCGTCATCCGCGACGGTGTCCCCCAAACATCACTGGTGACCCAAGAAAAAAGGTCAGGGACACCCCCCGCCGGGGCCACCGGAGCCCTCACACCCTCCGTCCGTCGGCGAGCCATACCTAAAATATCGACGAGCACCACCGTCAACCAAACCTCATGGCAGAAAACGACGGCGGGTAAAAAACCAAAAACAAACACCGCCACCGCACACCACCAATTATACGGTGGCACTCGCCCCAAGCCCCTTTCTAAAAAACCCAACGGAACTATCTAAACACCACAAACTACTCTAAAACTACACTTAGCAAAAACAAAAAACTGCAAAAAACAAAGCAGAAGAAGCAAAAAAGAAGCGAGAGAAATGCTAACCTGATAAAAGGAAGAAAAACCCGAAGGAAAGACGCTGCAGAAGAAGACCAACCGAAACCACAGAAAGCGAAAATGGAGAATGGGAAATGCTGTAATTAGAAAGAGAAGCAATAGAGAAGTAAAAGCAGCACGAGGGAACTGAAGGAGGAAAACCAAAACGGTTTTTGAAAAAAGCAAACGACGAAAATACCCTTAGAAAGCAAAGCAAACGCAAGGGCAAAAAAGAAAAAGCACAGCCTGCAATAAATACCCCCTCGAAAAAAGGTAACGCCTCGAAGAACGCAACAGACACGACTGATACGAAAGAGCCACGTCAGACCTAAACGGTCAGACGAATCTTCCACGATACGGAGACCGAGGCACCGACGTCATCTCAAAGAAACCAGACGGGCACCCGAGAAAAAATCGAGCCCATGACAAATGTCTCCCAGCGACAGACCGACCTCGCTCGCTCTCCCGCTGCGGGGGCAACTGTTACGGATCCGACCCACGGATCCCGCATACCCGGTTACCCGGGGACAACCCGCTTCAAACCGAAGGCCCAAACACTGGCCCTTCAAAGCCTCTAACCCAAATATCTCTCTTATCTTAACCAAATAAGATAAGATAAGATATTCATCATCACCTATAAATAAGAGGACCAAGGTCCCCCCAGGTATTCATTCATTCCTCACACTTTCTGCCTCTTAGATCCATCTAACTTGAGCGTCGGAGTGTCTTTGAAGGTACCACTCCCCATTATTCCAGTCAGGCCATCCGGTTCCAGCTTCGCCCGCGGGTTCCCGATCCATCCTTCAAACCGTACCAGAGACATCTCGTACAAAACTGAATCAATGGAGAGATGGTGCAGCCAACTCACCTTGATCCCAGCCTTGATAAGTCATATAATCATGTAGAGAAAGAAGAGAGGATCATTTTGGTCGGATTGGAATTTTGATTTGAGTTTTAGTTCAGCAGAAATCAAGCTTTGAAGATTTGGAACTAAGAACTTCTCTCTCTTTTTCTCTCTACCTATTTTCGGCCACAAAGTGAAAATGAGCCAGCCTTGGGGGTTTTGGGGGTGTAGGGTGAGTTGTGATTGGTTGGCTTGGAGGTGGATTAAAATAATATTAAAATATCTCAGATGTATAACTACTAAAACTAGGTGTATCGGAACACTTGTGAAAATATCTCTAAAAATTATTTTCTGAGCTACTAGAATAAATGACTCTAGTAACATATTTATTATGAGAATAAAACATGTATAATGAGGCCTTAGCATTGCTAAAGTCATCAGAGAGTGTTGGTGCTAAGCTGCACCAGTAAATTGTGAACCCGGTTAAACCGGTTTTCTATTTTTAACTAAAACTGACCAGGTAACCTTATAATATTATTCAAGAAGCTTCTAATACTAATATAATGATAATATCATCCTATTATCTCTCTTCTCTCATAAATCGAGTCCGGTTTGTCAAACTGAGACTATTTACGAAAAACCGAATTAAAACTCCTAACCGATACGGTTCAAAAACTAGGTTCTTCGCGACTGCATCATCGAGCTTGCCTCGGGAAAGGTTCTAACTTAAAGATGACATAATGACAATGAGGATTGAGATTCTTGATGATATATCAAAGGTTTTCCCCTTACTGATCTTCCGGAGAAATTCATACTTTCAGAAAAGATCTCGCGTACTCGAAAATCGGGGTTGTTACATCTTTTACTCCTCTTCCTTTCCAAATTTCACTATCTTCCAATTTACATGTCCTTGTTCAGATTTTCCTCCAAATAACGTTCCTGCCACTACTGCTTCCCTTCTACTTCTATTTCTACTACTACTATAATTTGTTGTCATGCACTTTCTCAAATATTTATGAACTAGGAAATGTTCATCTTAGTTTTATTTTTCGTTAATTTGGAGCAAGATTAGCCCGGTTTTATTTGAGAATTAATCTACTTATTTGGTTCAACTTATTCTTTAAGTTTAAATTAACTTGAAATTAAAAACGTTCTTAAAAAGAAACTTTTCTTTTTTTCTCTTTCTGAAACGTCCCTACCTTTTTTAAGGAAAACTAAAAAGAAAATGAAAGCGATTATGGTAAAGAATTAAAATGTTATTATCGAACATCCTCTTTATACAAATGTGTCATCATTCTTAAAATGTCATCATTCTTCCGATTTGATTAATATATGTAGCTGTTATATTATACCCTGCACAAGAATTAATCTTTTATAATATATATATATATATATATATATATATATATATATATATATATATATATATCATCATATGTTTTATTCTTTATTTGCTTAATTACTCATTTATTTATATTTATTTATCTATTTTAGATGAATATGAAGATAGTACATGCCTTCATTTATTAGTGAAGGATGTGCATAATTTACCAGAAGGTTTGCGCATAGTTGTCAATTTTAATAGACAACATGCAGCAATAGGAGAAGCAGTCGGACTCCTTGCTGGAGTTTGTGGGCAATTGGCCACTGATTGTGTAGCATTTCCAATCAGTTTTGATAACTGGTCAGACATTCCAGAGAGCCTTTTTGAAAATCAATGGAATATTTTTTTCCAAGTAAGAAGATTACTTAAACTCTAAAGCTTATTTCTTTGTCATTATTTAGTTATATTTGTTAGTTAATATATATTCTTTTTTCCATATTAAAGGCTCGATTTTGCTTCAAAGTGTGTGATAGCTTGGGCAAACGATTTCTGCTCCAATCGCTTGGCAAAAAATGGAGGGAACATAGGATAAAGCTTTGAAATGAGTTTTATGATCCGAGGTTGAGTAAAACTGAGATCATAAATAATACACCAGAAGATATTACTCTTGATCAATGGGCTTTATTCGTAGAATATCGTTTGAAGCCTGAAACTCATGTAAGTACTTAATTTTCTAGTTAAATGTTGTCCCACTAAAAAGCCTTATATAGTTTGCTGCTGTAAATATGGAATGTTGTGAAAGGCCTTTATATAGAGTTGGTAATAAAAAGCCTTTATTCATAGTTTGCTGCCTGCTCGTCTTTTATTTTATATAGAGTTGGTAATGAACCAGCGATATGTTGAATGCATGTTATATGTTCAATGCATGTTTGACTCTATTTAATTGTGTCCAAATTTATCTTGCAGAACCTTTGTAAGAGGAATCAAGAAATTCGGCAAAAATAAATAATTCTTCATACTACAAGTGCTAAATCACTTGCAAGAAGAAGGGCTAAATTGGTAATCATTTCTATGGTTTTGTTTGAATTGGCTCAGTACTGCTATTCTCCAATGCATGATATTGACCAATTTTCCCATGATAGTGACTATTTTTCATGAGAACTGTTATTGTTACGATATTACTATCACTCACCACTTCATCATCATCACTATTCTTGCTACCATTATTATTTTTTATATAGCATAGGAGTCATTTATGTTTAGTTACTTAATTTTATGCATATCTTTTCTTAAATGATATATTTCTTCATTGAGTCTTTCTACTTTTCTTGAATTTTAGACGGAAGAGACGGGAAAAGAAGTTAGTAGGGTTCAAATGTGGGACATCACTCACAAGAAAATAGATGGAAGTTATGTTAATGAAAAGGCTAAAGAAATAGCGGTAAGACTAAACTGCAATAAGTAACTTGTTTGTATTTCTTCTTCTTTCTTTTTTATAAGATAATATTATGTTTGATTCTTTCTCTTTCTTTTTATATATATAGGAGAAGATTGAAGCATATAGCAGTCAACAAGTGGTGGAATCAACCGTTAATTCTCCTCTTGATGCTCTTGGAGTAGTTCTTGGGAAAGAGCACCCTGGTTGTGTTCGAGGTTTAGGCATGGGAGCTGTTCCAATAGTTTCTTTCAAGAACAACACTACAAGAATTAGTCAGATGAATTTAGGTTCTTCAAATGATGCTGGCACATCATCTACTTGTGGTCCAAATGTGCAAGAAGAGTTGGATACTGTTAAAGCGCAATTGCAAGCACTAGTCTCCTATATTGCTTCTAAGAAAGGAGGTAAAATTCTAGTAGAATTGGCTGGAATGTTCCCTACTCAACAAATTTCACAGGTACAAATATAATTTATGTTCTTAATACCTTATTCTATGTGTAATATTTGGACTCTTAAGGGAATTTGGGTCAATTTTAAAATTTGACTTTGGAAGCTAGCTTTAACTTTGTTAATTAAAAGCCTACCAACAATTGATTCCTATGAAAAAGACTAATTGATTCCTATGAAAAATTGATATACATATAACAAATTAAAAGGTGCAAGCAAGAAAGCTAAGAAAAATTTTAAAGAAGCTAAGTTAATATTATAATAACCAAAATTAGATTGAAGTAGTAACTAGTAACACACAGCGTAAGTAGTACACATGTTGTTTTATATTACAGTAACATTATTGTTGTTGTTGCTCCCCATTAACAAACTCTTATGAATTAGTTTCTCCACCATAAACCTGAAACTGTTACTAGTAGCACTCTTCTTCATGCTTCTAGCACTTAACTTGGCCATTATGATTATGATAAAGAGTAGAATGAAGTAGTAGCTCTGAATTCAAGTAGTACTGTATAAAAATGCAGTTTGTGTGATTGTGTGTGTGTGTGTGTGTGTGTATATATATATATATATATATCGAGTGGAAATGGTGGTGGTGATTGTGCATGTGGTATATGGCAGTTTTAAGATAAGATATAATTTGGAGGGTAGCTACACGGATATTTATTTGACAAAACAAAGAGAGATCGATGGTTGAAATAGAGTTAAATTACTGTGAGTTTTCTTTTCCTAATTCCCAGAAAACAGAGGATTTGTTGTGCAAATAGTTAGTGTATGTGAGTTTTCATTTTTGATTGAATAATTTCATATTAATAGTTTCAGATTCAGTTTTATATCCTTTTTTATTGTGCTCATAATTATATTTTTGTTGTAGGGATTGGATCAAGAGAGTGAAATTCCATCACCAAGAGAGTTAGGAAGTAGGTCTTTTGGAGCGAGCAACAAAGAAGCATGATCTTGTATAATAAAAATTTTATGTATTAAGTATTATAGATATATGTTAAGACAAATTATTGAAAAATGTTATCTTTGATACTTTGTTTTTGGATTATGAATTTTTATTTTCGGAGACTATGTATGAATTAAAAATCTTGTTATGATATTTGATTTAAGGTTATGCTTTTTGGTTATTATGAGACTTTAAAATTTGAGCTCTAAAAATGTCACTTTAAATACATAGTTTCAATCTCATTTTAAAAAGTCTAAAATTGTAATTAGGTAAAAACGACGACTAAAAACGCCATTTTAAACAAAAATGGTGCCATTATATCCTGGTAAAAATGGTAGTTAAAAAATGCCATTTTAAACGAAACGGATGCCATTAAACCCTGGTAAAAATGGCGTTTAGAAATGCCATTTTAAAGGAAAAGGATGCCACTAAATACAGGTAAAAATGGCGGTTATAAATACCATTTTTAACGAGAATGATGCCATTAAACCCAGTAAAAACGGTGGTTATAAACACCATTTTTAACGAGAAGGATGCCATTAAACCCAGGTAAAAACAGCAGTTACAAACTGCCATTTTAAACAACAACTAATCGCCATTTTATTTTGTTAAAATGGCAGTTAAAACCGCCATTATTACCGCCAAAAAACCGCTGTATTATCCACTGGTTATTACGGAAATTTTCAGAAAACTGCCGTAATAACCAGAATGGCGCCCAGAATACCAACGTTTCTTGGAAGCGCCGTTTTTTGTCATAATGGCGGTTATAACCGCCGTAATTCCCATAAAAAACCGCCATTTTAACCTTTTTTTTTGTAGTGACATAGAACTTCAAGGAAAAGATCCTGAAACCAGGTTCACTGTCAATGGACAGAGGGTTAAGCATTACCTTGAAGGAGATATAGAGCCAGGAGGCTCAACACTGCTACTAAGTTAAGTATAGTGAAGTCCAGCTAAAGACATTAAAGAAGCGCTTGTTGGGAGGCAACACAATAATCACTCATACTTTATTTTCTAGTTGTTTCCGTTTTAATTAATTTTCTTTTTAATTTCTTTTTAATTATATTTTAAGTTAGTTTTAGTGTTAATGATCTTGTACAGTGCTTAAACAGAGACAGAATAATGCAGAACAGCAAACAGAATACCCTGGAGTAAGGAGCTTCCTGCCGTTTAAATGCCAGAAAGAGTAGGGTGTTGAGCGTTTAAACGCCCATGGAGACAGCATGCCTAGCGTTAAACGCCAGCCAGGAGGTCCTGGCTGGGCATTTAACGCCCTGAAGGGAGCACAAGCCTGGCGTTTAAACGCCAGCCAGGAGGCCCTGGCTGGGCGTTTAACGCCCCACAAGGGGGACTACTCTGGCGTTAAATGCCAAAATGCTAGTATTCTGGGCGTTTAAACGCCAGCATGACAGCATGGAGTTTGGTGTGGCAGGACTTCTGTTATCTCATCAAGAATTCAATCCCATGGCTCCAAGAAGTGGCAAGACCGCCCCAAAGAACAAGAAAGAAGACAACTCAACAGTTGTTTTCAAACCTGTTCGATTCTTCACCAAGCAACATGAGGAATATTATCATAAGATAATGAGCAAAAGGCCAGTAATCCCTGAAGTGGGATTCAACCTTGGAGAAGAAGAATACTCAGAGATCCAAGAGCAGATTCGAAGGAGAGGCTGGGAGATTCTAAGTAATCCAGAATTAAATGTTGGATACAACATAATCCGGGAATTCTATGCAAATCTGTGGATGATAGATAAGCAAAAGAAAGATGGAACAACCATCCATACTTTTTGTACCATGGTCAGAGGGAAGATCATATACTTTCACCTAGACAGGGTGAGAGAGGTCTTCAAACTACCTCTGTAAAGGGATGACCGTGAGTCATACAACAGGAGGGTTGTAGCCAACCGAAAGCTAGATCAAGTCCTAGAGAACATATGCCTGCCCAGAACCCAATGGAAAAAGGGGAGCCATGCCAGCTGAAAAGGGCAAACCTAAAGCCTGTTGCTAGACTTCATTGTGCATTCTATACTCCCTACAAGTAACCGCTCTAAAGTCAATATTGAAAGAGCAGTAATGATTCACTGCATCATGATGGAGAATGAGGTGGAAGTCCACCAATTAATCCCCCGTAAGATTTACAAGTTATCAAATAGGGATTCCACTAGGGCCATGTAGGCTTATCCAAATCTCATCTTCTGCCTATGCCAAGAGGCTAAAGATTTAATCCCATCAGACCACTTTATTCTAGTGGAAAAACTAATCACCAAGCAGGTGATGGAGAGCTCCAAGATAGAATATGATAACCTAAAGAGGAAGGAACCCAAGCTTTCCTAAGAGATCCCTCCAATGGAGTACTGGGAACAGTTGAAGGCATCTGTAATTCACTTACAGAGCATGCTGGAGGATCAGCTCAGAGAGGAGCAGAAAGATCAGACTAGCATGATTTTCAAACTAATCAAAGAGCAGGAGAAGCAGGGGCGTGAGCTTAAGGAGCTGAAGTGCCAGAAGCTCTCTCCTGAAGAGCCCAGGGCCCCTCAAGCTGAAGAATCATATGCCCCTCAGGTTGAAGAGCCATGTGCCCCACAGCCTGAAGAAACCAACGCCCCTTATCCTGAAGAGCCCAACATCCTTCAAGTTGAAGGTTGTTGAGTTTCAACTCTGTGGCTATTCTAATTCTTATTTTTTTTGTCTCAAGTAATTCCATCCAAATTTAGAGTTGCATGATCACTAGTAGTAATTAAGTCTTTATTTTTATTTTTATTTTATGTCTTTTAATTTTTAGGATTACATAAGCATTAGTAGTAATTAATTAATTTTTATTTTTCCAATTAGCTATAAATTATTCCTCTTATCATCATTAAACATGAATAAAATAATAGATTTTTTTAGAAGAAATAAAGATGCATAAATTTTCGATTTTTCTAATAAAGAATAGTTAAATTATTTTGATGTGGTGGCATTGCTTTAGTTTCTGAATGCATGAATAAACAGTGCATATTTGAAGTTGAATTTTATGATGCTGGCTCTTGAAAGAATGAAGAAAAAGGAAAAATATTATTGTTAATCTGAAAAATTTAAAAATTGATTCTTGAAGCAAGATGTAACACTCTAACTATCAAAATGTCACGCTTCCGGCTACACCACTCTAATAGCTCAGGTATTACGACGACTCTTATATTATTTAATACTAAGATATGAGCCTGTTTAAAACTTAGACCGAATTTTTCGAAAACATACATTCATACTTACAATATAAATTACAATACTCACAGGAAAAACATATATATATATATATATATATACATATGTATATATGTTTTTCCTGTGAGTTTTGTATATATATACGTATACATACATATTAATTTACAAGCATCCCATATCAAAATCCTATCCCTCTTAGAAAACTTGCAAAGTCAAAAGCGATGGAAACATAAATACTAAAACAATACAGAAATATCGTCTAACAGAAAAGAAATAAGTTCTTCTGAACTTCGTTGTCCGTAACCTGAAAAAGAAAAGACCTGTAGGGGAGTGAGAACATCATCCTCGAAAGGGTTCTCACTATAGGGTTGTAGAATTACTATAATAGGATACGCGAGATAAAATCGTTACAGTGATTAATAACCGTCTTATGCATCTTTTCAAAAGCAAAGGTTTATATTAAAGAAAAATCTGAAATCTTTACTGAAAGAGGAAACTGTTCATTTCTTAAAAATTCAAAATCCTTTCAAAAGGTTTATCCAAGTTGAACCAGATTAGTTTTCGTACTTTTCTAAACCAGAAACATCAACCAAACATGGCCTTCAGCCCACCTCATGATCAACCACGGCCTTAGGCCCAAATAGTCCAAACAACAACCAATCACCGCGTTCCAATAGAATCCCAGTCGTAAACACAAGTAGGAAAGTTCAAGCACAAACAAACAATTACTTCAACTAGAACAATTAACCAAGTACAATATGCACACTCAAACAATGTCACCTAGATGCATATGATGAATGCCTATCCTAGTGCTTGATGAGTCTCATCTATGGGCTATAAAACCAACCCGACAAGTCCTGGTAGCTAACCATTAGACTGTCCCTCTGTCGTGCATCCCCAACTCAAGTTACGCACAATCATAATCATAATTCACATCCAACACCCTCACTGGTGTATATTCACGGGGGCGCTCATCCAAAACTTTCACAGTGTCCGGCCACACTTACGACATAGGGTCAGCAGAGTATCGAGCCTCCACCTGGAGCACGTGGTGGGTAGCCACTGCTTTCACCCAAGGAAACTCGTATCTCAGATAGGAAAGTGCAACAATCACAATATTAATAACTTAGCATATATGCGTTTATTCTCAGCCATAAATCAACATTCATCTCAGCCATTCAGCTTAAATTCATGATTCATAGTCAGCCATCCGGCTCATAACATATTCCGCAATCAATCATAATTCATTATCATACATAGCCATTCCGGCTCATAACATAATAGCACTTCCACCATCCAACATCATCAAACTCATAAAATCATCATTCAAGCCATAAATCACTTTTTCTCAGTTCACTTCACTTTGAAATAAAAAATCAGTTCTTTTCAGCCTTGGCTTTAAAATTCCCATTCCTCAAATCATTTCAGGCTCATAAGCCACTTTTACTCAAAGTAGGTTCCATTTTCAAAACAAGGCCACCCTCGGCATCCTCTTTCCGCAACTTCCAAAACCATGGGAAATTAAAGATCTCTTCTGAAATATTCAAAATCATCCATCCAAAAACAGGATTTTGTAACAAAAGTTCCTCGGTAGAGTCTCAAGTCTTTAGGGCAGAATAACATAACTCATTTCCTCAAATTCATTCAAAATCTTTAAAACCTTGGTTTGCTGATTTGAGTAATAAGAATAGAATCTAAGCGAAGATGAGCCGTGTAATCAATTACTCCAACCACATTTTTAAAGACTTTTCTTTGGTCTACACTAAAACCAATTTCCACCCCATATGTTAAAATTTGAAGCGCTTCTAACGACTCGGAAATCATTTTAGTTTTGCTAAACCAAAACTCAAAGAATACTTTAAACCTTCCCTAAAATGTCGAAAATTGAAATTCGTAAATCAAAATCCAAGTTCTTTCCAAGTCACTAAAACTTCTATAATTGAAACCTTTAAGTCAAGTTCAAACAACATAAACCGTGTTTAAGTCAAATCCAAGGAAACCTGAACTCTTTCCACCACTTAAACAGCCTTAAAAACATAATTCTCTTCCAAATGACTTGCACCCAAAAATATAGTGCTTTTCCTAGGAAACACAGCTAAGGCATAATCCTCTTTTCCAAGATTCTTTTTAAAACATAATTTTAACACTTTCATAAATAATTCAAGTGAAGAAAATAAAAGTCTTAAATTCACAATTCTCCAAGTGAAATAGTTAAAGGCCTTAAATTCAATATTTTCCGAATAACATTTCCAATTAAAGTCCCAGATTTTATAGAAATTTCAACAGCACCTCCCCTAAAACTTGAACTTTGCCACCTTTTTCGGGTCCCAACCAAATCATTCCGCAACCCTCTTCAAGGGGTTCAAAACCAAATCAATTCAAAATCAAGCTGTTTCCAAAGGTGCTTCATGTTCAGATTTCAAGAACACCAAATCAAATCAAATCAATTTCTAACAGGATAATCTCGATTTCAAATCTTTTACAAATTAACTTTAAAAAAGCATTTCAAGAACTGTCTGTTTCAAGAAACCGAACAATAACCCAGCCAATCCAGAATTCATATTCATCCAAGACAACCAACAATTACATAAGACTTATACAATCACTCAAAGATACATTTTCTCATGTCAATATCCATATATAATAATTCTAATTCATAGAATGTGGTCTTCTAAAAAGGCCCCTACCTCAATACGCAAAACCACAGCCCAAACACCTCACAGAGTTCTTTTTGCCTCAACCCGAATTGACGACAACCAAAACCTCGGCTCCACTTGCTCTCTCAAAAGCAGATCAGCTTCAAACGCCACAAACAAACTCGATTTCTAATTCCTAAAACATTAATATCACGAAAAAAAATCTTAAAACACACAACGGAAAACAAAAGGCGAGGATTCTGAGATAGAGACACATACTGGAATAAAAGGGATGGTGCAGCAGCCACCCCGAACTTAACCAGCAGCAGCTCCGACAGTGGCTAGAAGCTCAAGTGGCTTAGCAACAACCTCAATTTTTGACATGCAACCCTATAAAATTAACCTTACAACATTTATTCATCCGAATCCTTAACCGCAGATAACTATAACGATTACGGTATGAGCTTCAGAGCACAGGAAACTTACTGTGATGAAGAAGAATGACAAAATGGAGCAGCATCTCCGATGGCGACTTCCTACAGCAACAACGCCATTTCCCGGCAACCAGAGGCACAGCGACGCAGCCTCCAGCAATGGTAGTGGCAGACAACAGCATTTTTCTTCCTCTGTGCATCCCTGAGTCACAAGTCATCTCTCTCTTCTTTGGATTGAGACATACAGCAGTGAGAGGCCCAGCAGCGGTGGCGCTACGGCTCAGCAACGGTGGCGCGAACGGCAACGCAAACGGCTCACCTCCTTCCTTGCATCACACCATCTCTGTCTCTCTCAATCCCATCGTCGTTCTCCCTTTCTCCTTCGAGCTCGACGGCAATGGACCCATAGCGGCAATTACCTCATGGCAGCAGAGTGTGACGGATCTGACAGCACATGCGGCGTCTTCGATGGCGAGCCCGACAGTGACCAGGCGTGACGGCAGCGATAGTAGAGCGCGGCACGGTGGTGAGGCGCAACGCTGGCACGGTCCTTCGCCTCTCCTTCCCTTCTGCCTCGCGGCTTCCTCTCACTCGCCTCAGACCTGGCTTGCGATGGCGGCTCGTGGTGGATCGACGGCGACAGCTCAAGGCATGGCCTCCGTCCATGACCCAACGATAATGCGGCGACGGCGATAGTAAGCTCCTCGCCGGCGCCGATCCTCCTCTCTTCCCTCTCCTTCTTCCTGTTTTCCTCCTAACCCATTCTGCTTCTTTTTTTTCTTTCTTGTTACAACGTTGCTACTGCTGGGTTTTTGGGGGAGGGTTTCGGTGGCTGTTAGGGTTAGAGGGGATTAGGGTTTTGAGTAAAATTAGGGTTAAGGGTAGTTTGTAATTTCAAATAAAAATAAGAATAATTTAGTAATTAGAAATAAATTTTAATCCAACAATAATAATGTATAAAAATACTATTTGTTCATCAATTTTACAAATTATTTTCAATAAAATGTTCAAATCCAAAAATTAGAAATAATATACCTAATTTCTTTATTTTCTAAAACAACAGTATTAATATTTTAAAATATTAATTATTTAGTCCAAATCATATAAAATTCTTATTATTTCATAACTACCAACTTTATAATTTAAATATAGAAAATAATTCAATAATTGTAAAATTGGATAATAATCTTGATTTCAAATTCAATTAATTAAAACTTTCTTTATTTATCTTTAATAAATAAATTTCTGAAATTAAAGCTACAAAAATATTGAATTTGAATTTAGCTCATGATAGCCCTTTTTCAAAAGTTCTGGGTCTTACACAAGAAAAAGCAGCAAAAAGAAACAGAAAAAAGCATGTTGCAAAATAAAAAAAATTATATGCATACGAAAAAGAAAGAAAAAATGTGAAAAGAAAAAGAAAAATAATAAAAATAGCAGAAAAATCCATTACTGCCTAAAAATGCAGGAAAAAGATGGCAGATTGAAAAAGCCAACAACCCTTTAAACCAAAAGGCAACGGTATAAAAGGGTCTCAAGTCTTTGAGCATCAGTGGATAGGAGGGCCTAAAAAAATAAAATCTTGGCCTAAGTGGCTCAACCGAGCTGTCCCTAACCATGTGCTTGTGGCGTGAAGGTGTCAAGTGAAAAGCTTGAGACTGAGCAGTTAAAGTCATTATCTAAAGCAAAAAGAGTATGCTTAAGCACTCTGGACACCTCTATCTTGGGACTTTAGCAAAGCTGAGTCACAATCTGAAAAGGTTCAACCAGTTAAAGTGTCTATGGCATGAATATATCCGGTGGTAATACTGGAAAACAGAGTGCTTAGGGTCACGGCCAAGACTCAGAATGCTGTGTTCAAGAATCGAAAAGAGCTTAACTAGGAGAATCAACAATATCATCTGGACTCTAAGTTCCTAAAGATGCCAGTCATTCTGATTTTCAATGGATAGTGAGATGCCAAGACTATTCAGAAGCAAAAAGCTACTAAGTCCCGTTCATCTAATTGAAACTGAGCTTCATTGGAAACTTAGAAATTTATTGCATCCGAATCTTCTTTTCATCTTATTTTATTTTTAAGTTGCTTAGGGACAAGCAACTGTTTAAGTTTGGTGTTGTGATGAGCGGATATTTTATACGCTTTTTCGCATAGTTTTCATGTAGTTTTTAATAGGTTTTATTTAGTTTTTTATTAAGTTTTTAAAGGTTTTAGTGTTAAATTCACATTTTTGGATTCCACTTTGATTTTTTGTATTTTTATACCACTTCAAGTATTTTCTGGCTGAATTTGAAGAGCTGGAGCAAAAGTCTGATTCAGAGACAGAGAAAACACTGCAGATGCTGTCCAAATCTGACCTCCTTGCACTCAGAAGAGATTTTCTGGAGGTACAGAAGTCCAAATTGAGCATTCTCAATGGCTATCAAAATCTGACTTCCAGATTTTTCCAGCAATGTATAATAGTCCATAGGTTATTTCGGAGTAGAAGGCCCAAAACTGGCATCCAACGCCAGCTTCCTACCCCCTTTTTGGCGTCCAACGCCCAAGGAGCAGAGCCCGATGTCCAAACGCCCAGAAAGGACTCCCTAGCTGGTGTTCCACATCCAAGAGACCTCATAGCACGTAGATCTCATCAAGCTCAGCCCAAACACTCATCAAGTGGGCCCTAGAAGTGGATTTTAGCACTAAAAAGACTGTTTTACCCTTACTAATCATTAGTTTAGTATTTAAGGGATTTAATTCATGTTATTCGAACACTTTCACATCATTTTTACCATCATACACGTTTGTCATTGTATCTTACCTCAGTATGAGTTTCTAAACCTCCTAGGTTGATGGTAGGAGCCATGCTGAGTCCTATGAATTAAGAAAAGTACAATTGTTCCTCATCAATCCATGTTTGATTAATTCTAAGATGTATATTCGTACTTCATTATGGTGAGTAGGATGATCTAACCAATTAGCTCTGTTCATCACATTATGACGAATGTGCCTGACAAATACCCGCATCTACTTGGGTCAGAATGCGTCTTTCACCAGACAAGGACGAACAACAGCTTGAATATAGATCTCTCAGATGGCTAATCCACGACTTCATTGGGAACTTCTCGAGACATCAGTTCAGCCAATTTCTGGGGAGATTAGGATCTCTATGGTAGAGGCTAGAACCAAAAGATGTAGCATTCTCTTATCCGGAAGATCCGACCTTGTCTGTGGCATTTTGAGTAGGATCATGAAGGAGAATGGACTGTACGCACTTCACCCTCAAGTAGAGATCGATTCACACTAAACCTGGGGTTCAGATCTGGAGGAGTATTGGCAGCTGCTCAAACCAGTGTCAATCACATACAGCCTGCCGTTGAAGACATCACTCATAAGCAAGGAGCAGTAATACCAGAGTTGATTCAGAAAGACAAAGCAACTCTAACTCTCAACTCTATCTTTAAAGTATTAGCACTCTGTTATAATATTCCTTTCACACATTACTCTTACAACTCCGTATACAACATTACTATTAATTGCTCAATAACCTTCTGATTCCACCTGACTAAGACCTGCAAGATGACCATAGCTTGCTTCAAACCACAATCCTCGTGGGATCGACCATGACTCGCACAGGTATTACTTGGATGACCCAGTGCATAATTGAGTGGATTGACCCTACACACTTGAGCTAGTAGAGTGCATATACACATCCGGTGAGGGTTCAATTACTCAACTCCATATTTTCACCTATGATCATTGTTATCTTGCAAGTTTATTAAATTGTTTTATATGAATCAATTCAATTGAGAATGTGATTTGGATATGATTATCTTAGCCCTTGCTTGATATAGATGCTTTCTTGGAAATTGATTACTTGGACTAAGCAAATGCATATAGGTAGATAGTATAAGGTAGAATAGTTGCATTCAATAATTGTTGATTCCCCTTCTTGTCTTTCTTTGGTATAGCATGAGGACATGCTATTGTTTAAGTGTGGGGATATGATGAATCCACATTTCATAGTATTTATTTGCTCTAATTGGGTGGATTTCATTGACTTTTCTTGCATTTATTCATTGAAATAGCATAGTTTCATGATCTCTTCCTAAATTGTGCTTAAAAGTGAAAACATGCTTTTTAGGCCCTAAAATTTCTAAATTTTATTCACTTTAATTCCATTTGATGCCTTGATGTATTTGTTGAGTGATTTAAGGTTTTGAAGGCAAATATAGATTGAAGAAGTGAGGAAGGAAAGCATGAAAAATAGGAGAATTCAAGAAATGAAGGATTTGTAAAGCTGTCAATCCTGACCTCTTGATACTTAATTGATCATAACTTGAGCTACAAAGGTCCAAATGAGGCGGTTCTGGTGGCATTAGAAAGCCAACATCCAGGCCTTCAAAATGATATTCATATGTCTATATTGAACATGGAGTTTGGGTGTTCGTACAAACGCACTTGTGCGTACGCACACGAAGAAAATCAGCAAGTGTGCGTACGCACAAGTCCTGCCACGTGACCTCATTAATTGCAACTGGCAGAAATTTTTGGGCTTTTGAAGCCCAAGCTAACTCATTTTTCTGAAGCTATTTCAAGCCAAATTAAAGAGGGATGAAGGGGGATGCAATTTCTGTTTAGGTTTTTACATATTTTAGCTTACTTGTCTAGAGTGAGAAGCTCCCGTTTCTCTCTAGAATTTAGGATTTTGTCTTAGTTTCTTTTTAATTTCAGATTTTAATTTTTGTTTTAATGTAGTTTCATTTTTGTTTCTATGTTTTCTTGTCTTGATCTTCTTAATTTCTTTTGTTATTTTCTCAATTTTGTCATTTTTAGTTTATGAATACTCTTGTCAATTACGGTTTCATTAATACAATTTTAATGTTTTATGTTTCTTTGATGCTATTTGAGTTCTTATTATCATTTTGTTGCAATTGGTAGTATAGATTTTATTTTTATTACAATTTATGATATTTTTCCTTTTATGCATGCTAGGTGTTCGATAAAATGTATCTTTTAGCTTTTGTATAGTTTTTCACACTCTTGGTTAGGAATTGGGTAATTAGGTGAACTTGAGTCATGGATGTCCATTCCACATTGTGTTAGGATCGTTAGTTTGTTTGGTTTCAATTGACGCTAGTCTTTCACTAAGTTAATTAGTAAGTTGACTAGGACTTATGGATTGAGATCAATTATGCCCTTTTGACTTATCCTCGATGTTAGGTTAGACTAATTTGGATTAATTCTGCGCAATTACCATGTTTGTGGTCCATGACTAGGATAGGAATCCACAATTCTCCAACCCTTGCCAAGAGTCTATTTTGCCACTTAAATTCCATTTTTGATTTATTGCTTTGAGTTTAATTCCTTCCATGCTTATTTAATTTCTTGCCTTTTAAATTTATTGTCAATTGCCATCAAACCCCCCCCTGCTTGTTTCCTCCATAGCCAATAATAGGACACTTTATTGAAATTCCTAGGGAGAATGACCCGGGACTTAAAACTCCCAGTTATTTTGTGTTAATTGTGACAACCTTTGAAATTTAAACTTTGATTGAGAGTTAATTGTTGGTCTAGACTATGCTTGCAACGAGATTCCATATTTTTGTGAAATTCTAGATTAACAATAATTCTCACATCACTTATCACTCAATTGGAATTATAATGATCAATTAGAAGATGGGTGCAAAAATAAGGTTTGGGATCCCGTCATACAAGAAGATCATTTTGGGAGCTCCGTACCTTTGTGGAACTTCATCAAGACTTGGTGCATTTGGTTGGAAATTCTGGTAACACCAATGGAGATCCAAGCATTGGTAGAAGTTCAAAGATGAATACAAGCACAAGCCACCATGACAAGGAGCTCACCAAATGTCTAACTTAAGGACTTAAAATAAAAGTGCTAGGTGGGAGATACCCCACCATGGTAACCTCTTTCCACTCCCTTGTATATATAGTTGATGAATGAATTGAGTTACCATTGTTAGGTATTTTCTTGCCTTTACTTAGTTAGTTAGTTATTTGTTAGTTAGTTTAATTTTCTATTTTAGTGGATTAGTGTTGGATTATTGATTTGATTTGTGATGACTGCGCATCATGTTGTGTTTTTCTAAGCTTTTTCATATAAAAATTTAATTAATAATGCTTAATTATTGAATATTTTTGTGCTTAAGTCATATATTGCTTTGATCACTTTGAATTGATTAATTTTGTAGAAAATGGTGGAAAAAGAAGCAAAAAGCACAAAACAAGCTCAAAAGATAGAAAGAACAGAGCATGGAGCAGGACATAGGATGTTGGAGTTAGCAACTCAAAGTTGGAAACTCCTTCTTCGGCTTCAGATTTGCAACCTTGACCCCTCATACTCCATCACGGATAACTGGAGCTACAAAGCTCCAAATGAGGTGATTCTGGTGGCGTTGGAAAGTAGTAATCAAGAGCTTTCCAAGCATATATGGCACTACATGGTGGACTCTAAATTTGAGGGAGAAAATCTATCCTAAAAGTGCAAAGATGAAGACAGTATCAACCTGTAGTAAGGCCAGCTGACCTTTCCACCTGCTATGCAGTATAACTTAAACGGTAGAGCTTTAAATGATGCGCTTTCAAAAGTATTGGAAAGTAGACATCCAAGACTTTCCAATAATATATAATAGTATGGGGTGCACATTAAGTTTGAACTTCAGAATTTGGCATTGTTAACGCCACTAACGTCAGATCCCAGCGTTGGCAACATTGTTAACGCCATCAATAATGCCAGCGACCCTGGCAGCCTGACCGTGTCCTTATCAAAGGAGCATAACTTGAGCTAAAGAGGCCCAATTGAGGTGCTTCTAGTTGCGTTAGAAAGCTAACATTCAGAGCTTTCCAACGATATATAATAGTCTATAGTGGACATGAAATCGAAGCTCAAACAATAGACATCCTTAAGTCCCATAAACACTCAATAACGCCAGCTTTCAAGGAACCAAAGGCGTTACTAACGCTGGTAACGCTGGCAATAACGCCATCTTTGGTGCACTCAACTCAACTCTCAGGGAAAAAAAAGGAACTATGAAGGTGTTGGCAATGCTAACGTTAGCTTAGTAACATGCCTAAGGAAGCGTTAGTAACGCTAACGCCAAGGCCAGTAACGCCAAGGTTGAGACATGCACCCTTTCTAGCGTTACCGACGCCAATAACGCCGGCGATAATGCCAGGGTGGGCATGCTTCAGAGTTAATAATGCTAACGCTGCCCCAATAACGTCTTCGATAGTGCATAAAGCTGAGATTGGAAGAATTGGCTATTGTGCGTACGCACGACCTAGTGTGCGTACACACAATAGGAGATTTCGCTGGCATGCGTACGCACAAGAAGCAAAATTTAGAAGGATGTGCACGCATGATCAAGGGTGTGCACGCACATATGGTGGAGCGTTATCAACGTTGGCAATGCTGGAAACTAAAGGCATTGGTGCCAATAATGCCCAAGTAACCCCTGGAGCTTGGTTTTTGTTCAATTTAATTACTTCGAGGTCAATCCAACCTCAAGCAAGCAAAGCCGATAAATCTCAACCAATGAAGGCCACAAGAATCATCTAGAATAGTTAATTTTCATTTGATTGTAATTTATTTTTAATTTTATTTCAATATTTAATTTAGGCTAGCATATATATAGGCTTTAGTTTCACACAACGCGAGAGGGGGGATCTATTAATTGCGGGGTAGACTCCTAGAAGGGTCTTCGGACCCTCTCACTCACAATTCTCTTTCTCTTTTCTTTCTTACTTGTAAATATTTTATTTATGAATCACTAACTCTTTCCATTAGGAAAGAGAGCTCTATTGTTTTTCAATGGATTAAATTATTTTTATTCTTCTTCTTCTCTTCATCTCTCTTTGATTTACTAGAAAGATTTCGTTCTTCATTCAAGAATTCAATTATCTTCGGAAAGAGGTTGAATGTACTTGGGTTTTTGATTGCCTTGTAAAAGGAATCATAGAACCATACTTGAAATCTTTCTCACATTGGATTAGGTTTGGGGTTTGTCAGATATAGTGACATGTAATTCAACCAATATTTGGATCAATGAAAGTGTGTGGTATAATCATTGACCAAGCTTCATCTCTTCTCATCAGTAGTTAGATCAAGGAATTGGCAATTGTTCAAGATTAGAGAGATTGAATTGCCAAGGAATTGGGATTCAATCACTCATGATTGCCAAGAGATTAATAAGTTGCATGATTGAAGATGAGATGAAAGCAATTGATCCGAAGAATTCAATATCTCTCTATCCCAATGCTTATGTTATCCTTCTTTCTTACATTTATTTTATAGTCATTTACTCTCTTGCACTTTACTTTCTTGTACTTTACTTTTCTTGTCATTTACTTTCTTGCACTTTGTTTCTTTCTTTACTTTCATGTCATTTACATTTCTTGTCACTTATCAATCAAATATGCTTGTCTAACTAGAATAATCAATCAACTATTGATTGCTTAATCCGTTAATCTCTGTGGGATTTGACCTCACTCTTTGTGTGTTTTTACTTGACGACAATTCGGTATACTTGCCGAAGGAAGATTGTAGTGATACAAAATTCCATGATCAATTTGCTGATTACTGACATGTTGCTATTTTAGCATCATTATTGTTGATATTCATTGTTGGGTTGTAATTGAGGTTGTAATTTGTTGCTTGGTATTGATTTTTTCTTGTTTGATATTAGTGCATACCAAGTACTTATGACATTTCCTTCAAGAATATTTTTGGATTTCTAAATTGCATGTTGAAGATAGCCACCATGTAATTTGAATTCACTATCTATTATTAGGCAATTGTATATATTCAATGCATTTTTTATTAGGTGATGCTCATTTATAAATGATATTTATTTACGTCGCCCACTTGATGCGTTGAAATTGAGGAATTGTGAAATTGGATCGTAAGCTTTCCTAGTGACATTTTTTGAGCTTTTTAAGCTTTATGGACCATGCTTGCTATGTGATGGATCTCATCTTATATCTCTCTTTTCCTAAGTTGCATAGCAACCATGTTTCAAACTTCATGTCAATTAGTTGATGTGAACTAAACTTCAAAGTATGTCGTTGATTGATGTGTGAGTTCCATATTTCATTTGGTTCGTTGAATTTTCCTTGCACAGCAACCAATTTCCATTCATTATCCATTTCATAATCACTTGATTCTTGCTTGAATGCTTTCATGCTTCTTGATTACTTGTTTATTTATCTTAACCCACAAGTTTCTTTAAAGTATCTCAAACAAACTAGAATGAGTGAAGTGCATACTTCTTTGGTGTACTTGTGACATAGCCTTTAATGCTAGTATGTAAGTTCTAATCCGCGTGCAATCTTGGAATTCAAACACTTATTTTCATCAATGTCACGCATTAATTCACTCACTTCATTTTAGTGATCATCACCTCACTCCAACAATCTATTCTTCCTTGTTTTTGCATTTACTCATCTTACTATATCCTGTTTTCTATCTTTTAGGATAACCTATCATAAGCAAAAGAAAACAGAAGTAGAAGAAAGAACATGCAGCATCCGATTGATCCACCAGCTGAAGGTGGCAATTCGTGAAGTTGTCGTACCCCCCTTTGCTCATCTTTGAATGCACCGAGGACGGTGCAAACTTTTAAGTGTGGGGAGGTCGTCCGACCAATCGACCGATTTTTTGATGAAAAATTCTAATCCAAACACTTTCACATTTTAATTTTTCTTTTATTACTATGTCTTTTAGAATTCTTAGTTGCATTTTCTTGGTTTGCATATATATAATAAGCTTAGTCAAAATAATAAAATTTTCCAAGAAATTTATCTATAGGGCATCCCAATGGATTTCAGTAAATATTTTTCATTGAACTTGCTTGAATTATATATTGTGGAACATGGTTTTTGAACTAAGAACACGCAACCATGTGAGTTTTGAGCCTGATTGTGTGGTTGCATCATATAACCACTATTTTCATTCTTGTGTGTATTATTCTCTTTCTATGATTGTACTCTTTGATTTGTTTGATTCTTTATGTCCATTATTTTGTGTATGAATGCCTTTATATGATTGAGGCTTTTATTTTATTTGAGCTCACTTACCCAAATGGCCTTAACTTTTTATCCACAATTGTTAGCCAACTTTGAGCCTATTTTAATTCCCTTTTGTTTTTAATTTTAGCACATCACTACCCTTAAGTGAAAAATAATAAATGTCCTTAATTTATGATAAGAAAATAAAAAAAAAAGATAGATAAAGGATTTTTTCCTACTAGACCTCTAAGAAACCTGTTCTTAGCAACCTAGGTCACCAGAAAGGATTCCCTACTAGACCTTTAAAGAACTTGTCCTTGACAACCTAGATCAGAGGGATGAAAATTGAATCACTCAATCTTCTCGATGCAATCAGCGAAGCAAATCACTCACCTGACTTAATCACACTTAAAAAACGTGCATAAAGCACTAAGAAAATTTTATTCATCAAAGTTATCTAAATTATCTTACCAGAAGGTGTTTAAATAGGCACCTAACAAACTAACTAAAAGATAAGACAACTAATTTAAATCAGATTTGATCTTATTAGATTAGATCAGATTTGATTTAAATTTTAAAATCCTAAAGATATGATAACTAATTTAAATCAGATTTGATCTTATTAGATTAGATCAGATTTGATTTAAATTTAAAATTCCTAGAAATACTACTAAGCAAATCAAAAGTAAATCAAATCATCCAACAAACTCTAACAGTAAAACAAATTAAAAATAAATGACTAAAATTCGAAAATTAATAAAAATTGTCTCCTATTGAATTTGAAAAGCTTTATTGGGCTTTTTGTTGTCTTGCTTTAGCCCAATGGGCCTTATGAATTATTGCCCTTTCAGCACCACTGTTTTTGAGGCGAACTCTTGGTCTTCTTGATGTCCAAGACTGGCATGACACAATTCTTCTAGAATTTAGATTCTTGAATATGACAAGATTGTCATTCCGTCCCTTAGCTCTAAGATGATGAAAATGCCCTCTTTACCACGTATCAATTTAGATATTTGATTAGCTTAGACTAGTGAGAGTGTGTATCATTTAAGTATGGGGAAGCTTGGAATTTGGGAATATTGGTTGATATAAAAGTGTATTTTTTATTTTTTGAAGATCTTGGAAATTGGATACATACTCCTGCATTAGATATTTAAACCATATGCATTAATACTCTTGTATATACTTTATTTTGAAAATAAAATAAAAGAGAGAAAGAAAATTTAAAAAAAAAAGAGAAGAAAAAGAAAAATAAAGAAAAAGAAAAAAAAGCAATAAAAAAACGGGACAAAATGCCCCAAAGTAAAGTAATAATGAAAATGCATATGTGATATGAAATGAAAAGAATGTATGAGTGTGTGAAAAAGTGAAGAATTGGTAGTTAGGTTTGCTTTGAATTGTATAGGTTGTTATATGTGTTAGGTGAGAGTTGAAGTTAATCAAAGATTCAAATTTCAAGCTCATTTAGCCATATATATCCTTACCTTGACCCTAACCCCATTACAACCTTTGGAAAAGTCCTCATGATACTTGTATGCATGCATTGAATAATTGTTGATTGTTAGATGAAAAGTAAATCTTGGAAAGCATTATTAGAGGAGAATTGAGTGAATCAACCCTAAACACTTGAGCGACTAGAGTGTATACACATTCGGTGAGGGGTTCGATTGCTCAATTCTATGTTTCCACCTATTATTATTTCTTATCTTACAAGTTTATAATTTGACTTGATTGTGCTTGCTTTAGCCCTTATGTCATATATGTATTCTTGAAAATTGATTCATTTTGACCAAATAGTTATGTGCATTTAGATAGATTGCATTTAGATAGTTTGCATTAAATAAATGTTCATACCCCCTTTCTTGTCTTTCTTGAGTTTAGCATGAGGATATGCTATTGTTTAAGTGTGAGGAGATTAATAAACCACAATTTTATGGTTTATCTTGTATTGAATTTGGTGGATTTTATCAACTTATCTCACATTTATTCAATGAAATAGCATGGTTTTGTGAATTTTGCCTAATTTGTGCTTAAGAGTGAAAACATGCTTTTTAGGCCCTTAATTTGCTAAATTTAATTCACTTTAATTGCATTCCATGCCTTGATGTATTTGATGAAGTGATTTCAGGTTTAGAAGGCAAATATTGGATTGAAGGAATAACAAAAAAACATGTAAAAGTGGGGAATTCATGAAGAAATAAAGTTTGGAAATCTGCCTAGTTCCGCGTACGCGTGACCTGAAATTTTGTCATGCGATGCATACGCATGACCCACACATACGCGTAACAAGCAGCACGTGACCAACTTAAAGTATTTGAGGCCCAAATCTAACTCAATTCTAAAGTATTTGAGGCCAAATTCAAAAAGGAACAAAGGGAGAGCAATTAGGATAGATTAGAAACATGCTTTAGGTCATATTTCAGAGAGAGAAGCTCTTTCTTCTCTCTAGAATTAGGATAGAATTAGGTTAAATTTCTCTTAGATTTAGGTTTAATTGTTGCTTTGATTTAATTTCCTTTACAATTTATTATTCTTACATCTTTGTTCCTTTAGTCTTACTTGCTATTTTCTTTACTTTGTTGCCTTTATGTTTATGAACTCTTGTTAGTTTTGATTTCTTTAATGCAATTTATGATTTCATGTTATTATTGCTTTCTTTAATCGTTGATTATTAAGTTCTTGCATTTGTTAGTTTTAGATTTTATCATTCTTGCAATTTTACCATATTTTTCTTTTATGCCTTCCAAGTGTTTGATAAAATGCTTGGTTGGGTTTTAGAGTAAATTTTTATACTCTTGGATTGTGATTGAGAACTTAGGTCCCTTGAGATCATTGATGTCCAGTATCATTGGTAATATAGGGTTGTTAGTTGGTTTTAGGATCAACTATGTCCACTTGACTTCACCCTCCGACGTTAGAGGAAAACCAAGTGGAATTAATCCTTTGTAATTACCATGTTATGGTCAATGATATAAGATGGAAAACCTTGACTCTTGATCCTTGCCATGAGTGACTTTTAGAATTTATAATTTCTTTGTTGTTAGTTTAATTTTCTTGTCCATCAACCAAAATCCTCAAAAATACCTCATAACCAATAATATGCACACTTCCCTGCAATTCCTTTGAGAGGTGATTCGAGGCTTAAATACTCTTAGTTTTTATTGGTTTGATTAAGTGACAAACAAATTAAACTTTGATTAAGGGCTGTTTGTCAGTTTAGATCTATACTTCGACGAGATTATTTTTGTGAAAATTCTAACCGACGCTTTTCCTTCATCAGAATTCAAATCAAAGCATACTTCACATGACCATCTGAGTAAAGAGAAGAGAAAGATTTTGTTAGATTATGATGGTTTAGTGGTGGGAGAGTCTGATGCAATGCATGATGCGGTCATAGCGTATGATACTCATGATAAGTATCATGATGATTCGAATGGAGGAGATTCCTGGCATTCGAAAAAATGAAGACACCTCCAGCCTCTGAAGACGAGCTATCTGAGGTGAAATTTGATGATGTATTTCCTGTGTTAAACGAAGGAGCTAGATTTGGAGAGCTACAACTTGAAGTTGGTATGAAATTTAACACAAATCAGGAATTTAGAGAGGCTATCCAGGAGTATTGTATCCAGGAAGTTAGGAGGATTTGGTATAAGAATAATGATAATGTTAGGTGTAGAGCCTTGTGCAAGACCAAAGATTGTGACTGAGTGGTTTATGCCTCAAAGGATAGTGAGGGAGTTTGCTGGCAGATAAAAACCTTTAATAATGATCATACATATGCAAGGGAGTGCAAAAATAGGTTGGCAAATAGAAGATAGTTAGCATGTAAGCTGGTGAAGAAGTTAAGGATGTTTCCTAATCTAAAGCACTCTAAAGCTCTTGCTTACTTCAAGAGCAAATGTGACTTGGATCTTAATAAATCTTCTCTTACAAGTGCTTTAGGAGATGCAAAGCACATAGTATACGGAGATGCAGCTACTCAATACAATATGGTTAGAGACTACGGTCTAACCCTTCTTAAGAGCAACCTTAGGTCCACAATTAAAATTGGAGTTATCCCTCAACCAAACCCTGATGAAGCTCCTATTTTTGAAGAGATGTATATATGTTTAGATGGATGTAAGAGAGGATTTAAGGCTGGGTGTATACCCCTTATAGGGCTGGATAGAGCTTTTTTTAAAGACACGCTTTGGTGGATAAATCTTATCAGCCATCGGACAAGATGCGAACAACCAAATTTATTTCATAGCCTAAACAATTGTTAGTGCAGAGAACAAAGAGAATTGAAAATGGTTCTTGAAGTTGCTACTTGAAGATCTTGGTGATTACCAACCTGGGTGGTCCTGCATTTCTGATATGCAAAAGGTAATGTTTAATCATGTTATGTCTTACTAATTGAATTAGATATTGATAAAGGAAAATGTTTAATCATGTTATGTCTCACTAATTGAATTAGATATTGAAAAAATATACTATTTTAATCATGTTTAATAATGTTATGTTTAACCATACTTAGTGGTGGATTGGCCTTGTTATTGATTCTCTAATGTCGGAACTGATTGTTATTGACTCTTATTTTATCATCGTGGTTGTGTTAGGTTGCTTTCGGGGACCATTTTGAGTTCATTAAAATTAATTCAGGGACCAGTTTAAGTTCACTTAAATTAATTCAGGGACCTTTATGAGGCTCGAGAGTAACTACATTTGTGATTTTTTTTGTTTAACTTTGCACAGGAGCTGATTCCAGCACTTCGAGAAGTCATTCCAAATGCCCATCACAGATTTTGTGTATGGCATCTGTGAAAAAATTTAAACAAGCAATGGAAGGATAATTAACTTAGAGTATTATCGTGGGAATGTGTAAGGTCAACAACACAAGGGTGGATTGAGGGAATGAGAAGAATTAAGAGGCACAATGAAGAGGCATGGTCATACTTGAGCAAGTGGCCAAAGGATGCATGGAGTAGAGCCTTTTTCAGTAATGTACCCAAGATGGACAATATTTACAACAATGTCTGAGGTTTTTAACTCACAGATTAAGGAGGCCAGAGCCAAATCCATCATCACACTATTGGAAGAAGTTAGAATGTATGCTATGAGGACAATTGCAAGGAATAAGGTGAAACTTAGGAGCCGCATTGAAATTTTACCCCCAATGTAGCGTAATAGGTTGCAGAAGATAAGGAAGGAATCAAAGAGTTGGAACCCTGTATGGTCCAGAGACAAAAACTATGAAAAGTTTGAAGTCATTGGCCACCCAACCAATACGGCAGTTGATTTGGGAGAGAGGGTATGTTCATGTGGTTTTTGGCAACTAAGTGGTAGTTAATGAATTCTTTTTTATTGCATGATTAAGATTCATCTTATATGATACCATGATTTGGTTTTCTGATACAAATATATTTAATTATTGCTAGTAGTATCTATTGTAATTCTATTTGTAGGGATGCCTTATGTCCATGTTTGTGCTGCGTTGACTAGGGTCGGAAATCGTCCTAATGAATTTTGCCACAAGTGGTTGACAATGAATGCATATAACGACACATATGCATTCCATTTAAATCCTATTCCTGGCCAAGTAATGTAGGATAAGTCTCCATAAAATAGACCACAAGCTCCGAAATTTAAAAAGATGCCAGAAGAACAAAAAAAAACATAAAAAGGATGCTAGCGAAGACCCTAATGGAAGCAACAAGAAAAATACTAAGATGAAGAGGATTTATAAATAAGGTTCTTGTTGCTATTGTGGGGAAAAAGCCCACACCAAGAGAAACTACCCAAAAAATAAGGCTGAAGAAATAGCAGCTACTATAGCAGCTGCGACTGCTGCTGCTAAAGGTGGTAATTCCAACCCTGCTGTTCATATCGTTGCTGCTCCAGTTGTGAACCCTACCCATGCTATTCCACCTGCTGATGTACCATCTCAAGTTGGTGCACACCAAGAAATTCAGCATGATGGCCAAGCTAAGGTTGAACTTGGCATGAGCCAACCGAGGGTGTCTCAGAATGAAGACTCTCTACATGTAATGGTATATTTTAAATTATTCCTTATATTTAACCACTATGCCAATTTATTTTTTTTCAAATTTCACTAACTTCACACTTTTTATAGATGGAAACTAGTGTAGTGCAACATAATGCAAGGCCCTTAAAGCTTGCAACCAAAAGAATGGTGTCCCAACCGTCTAGTACTCCACCAGCAACCAATGTACCAGTTGATCCAATGCAAGGTGCATCTTCATAATGGGAGCTTTTTATGTAACAGGGCATTATACTTTTGGATTAGTTACCTTTTGGATTAGTTATCTTGTTTCTCTAAGTTTGGATAACTCTGCAATGATGTGTTTTGGTTGGTTACACTTGGAATGCTTCCTTTTGGATAATTTACTTTGTTTTGTTTGTGTGTTGCATCACACTAAACCTTTTAGTTGTGTTTGAATTCAGTATCAACGTGAATGATCTAAAAGATAAAGTGCAAAATGAAATAAAGTAGCAGAAAATAGAAATAGATGTCCGAAAGTTCACCACATAAATGTAAACACTGGTCACGAACGGTGACTTCCCCACACTTTAGAATCAAGCATCGTCCTCGATGCTACTGCTGAAGCTCGAGATGGGGATCAACAATCGCGCCGGGCTCCTCAGGCTCAGGCTGTGGGACTGGGACTGGCTGCGGCTCTGGATATGGCTGTGGATCTTTAGGAGGCTGCTGGACCTCAGTGGCGGCCTGTGTCTCTGGAGGTGCATCCTGATGAATCGGCTCCTCAGCCAGCTCCTCCTCCTGATCCTGCTCGTCGGAAGCGGGAGAGTCTGGGAGCGGCGGTAGCTCGATGCCCTATGATACAAACACCTGATCGATGCGATCGAGACATCGCATGACACGACACTCGAAGCGCTCCATGAAGCGAAGAAGGTGCTGCACCAACAGATAACTCGGCTCAGGTACTGGTGGTGGTGGTGGTAAGAATGTTGCGGCTGCTGAAGTAGAAGGGGGTCCTACGACTGCTGCTGACGATGAGGGTTAGGCTGCCTCCTCCACTGCTCTGGCTCGGGAACGGCGTTTGGGTGGGGGTTTCTCCTGCACCCACCTACCCCATGGAATGGTGGTCTCCTTGTCATCTTCATCTGGAGGTGGTGGTGTCACATCATCATCCTCCCACGGGACACCTGCCAGCTCAATCATGCTGGTGACTAGTGTAAGGAAGGGTAGCAAGCCGCGAATATGAGTTTTCCACATACTATGCCTGACCAGTCGAGGGAAGTTTATCTCCTTCCCTTCCATCACACACCCAATCAGAACCAGCATATCCATCGGAATCTCTGAGAAGTGAGTGGTGAGAAAAATATAGTGGGCGAAGATATGCTGCCAGGTCTTGGCCTCCCTCGTCAGATAAGCAAAGCGCATCCCCTTAGGCTTCTTGTTGTTCGAATCCATCACCCAGGGAGCGTCTAGTGTGGCAATCACGCGCTTAAGTGCCTCATAGTCAAAAGTCATAGAGAGGATAGCTACCTCTGCCTGCCTATAGGCGCAGGTCTCGTCAGGACGATGGTGGCAAAGCAGTGCATCTCCAATAGCATCCTCAGTGATCATAATCTTTCTACCCCGTTGCTGCACTAAATCAATATTGGCTTGGAAGAAGTTGCAATAAAATTCTCTCAACCATGAAGTGTTCACCCTCCCCAAGTCTCTATCAACAAAATCCAATCCTAACTCCAGAATTCGGGTGTTAATGGCACGCCTCACATCATTGGAAAGAAGCAGTTTCTTCTCAATGTTCAGATTTTTCTTTCGGAAGTCGGTGAAGTGAAGCTCACAGTAGAGGTTTCGGAATTTGATTGGGTCAGTGGGTGGCAGCAACTGGTTTTCCCTATCCACCTTATTCAGCAGATTCTTAGCATAATTTGCATAGGGAGAGGGGGTAGAGGTCTTAGAGCGCTTCCTCTTTTTGGAAGTAGTGGCTATAGCCTTTCCTTTGTCCGACATCCTGTAAAATAGAGATGATACAATATAAGCATATAGCCAAGTAAATACAAAGCACTCAAAACAAAGCATATTCATGAAGTGAATCAAAGAAGGGAGATTTCTTGGAATGCAAGCAACAGAATTCAAAATTCAAATCAACTTCAAACCAAGAATTCAAACCACATTTTGTACATTACTTGTTTACTAAGCTTAGGAAACACCATATCCAAAATAATGATAAAAGAGTTAGGTTGAAAACCAAAAGAAGTTAGTTGGTTAAACAAGTTAAAGTTAGAAATCAATTTGAAAATCAGTGATATGGTGGTTGCTAGTTCAATTCAAAAGGGAATGCACAAAATAAGAATATAAACATGTTCACAATCATGAAATGCAACAAGTCATTGATGACGAAATATGGTATAGCTAGAAAGCAACTAATATGGAATAAACCATCAATCAATGCAAGGATCACTAGAGTCAAATGAATTTATGTTGGTGAAATCAAAGCATTAAAGAAAAAATGAATCAAGAAGTATTCAACACTAAATTTAATAATGCATAAAAGTTACAAGCTGAGAAAAGAGTGGAAAACCTTATGGTCTATGTGGCTTAATGTCAATTATGCATGAACATGTGAATCAAATTAGCCTCACAGATTAAAAACTTCTAACTTGTATGTTTATGCAAAAGTGTCTGACATTTTAAGGAAGTCATAAGTGATGATCAATCAAAAAATTCATTCAAACTATTCAATGCCTATACGCAACTCATCGTGCATAACAAGCAAAGAGTATAAGCAAGACCAAAACTTGTTCTTGAGGATTTTCCAAAACCATTTAGGTAACAAAGTGCTAATTGAAACAGAAATCATCAACTAGAGTTTGCTACACCAATCAAAGCATTGTGAGTTCATGGAACATGGTTAAGAAAAATCCGGCAGCATCTCAGCAGTAAATTGGCTATTTCCAAAGTTCAAACAGCAAATCATGTTCCATATGAGTTCATCAGTACTTGAAAACAAAAAATCATATATATGAATTCACATGGAGATAACAAACAACCAATAATGCAGCAGCAAATCAAATAGTATAAAGAACAGCAGCAGTTGCTTCGTCAATCAAACACAAGCAAGCAGCATCACATATCAAATGACCACAGAACAATCCAAGAGAACAGAGCAATTCAACAAAACAGAACAAATTCACACAGCAGCAAAAGATTTCAATTAATCCTAAATCCACTACTCAGCCCAAACTCGCTAACCACCTAAATCAAACTAAACTAACTAACTAAGCTAATCTAACTAAACTAATGCAATTAACATAAAGCAGAAAAAAGGGAAGCAGAACAGGGGAAGCAGAAACCTGTAAGCCAAGCGGAAGCAGAATTGGGAGGAAGGGACGGAGAGGGCAACAATGCAGGGCTGCCAACAGTGATACCCGCTCCGGTGACGACGGCGCCGCGGCTGTGCTCGTCGTGGAGCAGGGCGCCGTGATGCTGTGAGAGAGCAGAAATAGAGAGGGTTGAGTGAAAGAGAGGGAGAGCGAGGAAGAAGGGCGTTGGGGCGCGTGGCTACGGTAGTGGTGGATGTCGGAGTGCTCGCCGGTTATGGAGAGGGAAGGTGGTTATGGAGGGGGTGAAGAAGGAAAGACGTTAGAGAAGAGAGGGAGCTGGGGGCGCGTCTGCGCTAGGGCATTCGCGTCCCTGGCTAAATGGGATTTTTTAATCCACGCGAGCGTGCACCGTGCGCGTCCGCATGGGTGGAGGATTTAGGGATTGGCGCGGAAACGTGATGACATGTCATCATCTCATGTTTTTCTATGCCTTTTTCCTTTGGTTTCAATAGGTTTTATGCACTTTCTTGATCCATAAGCAAGCCAATTGGGTAGATTTTCATGTTTCCTTTGATTTAATCAACCATGTATGAATTCATGCTATTTCATGAGGTTTTATGCTAAAATTGTCACATATTATGAAAGAATGAATATCTCATGATTTTGAGTATATCTTTGATGTGTTTGGTTGATTAATGATAGGTGAAGAAGGCTTGGAGAAAGGGTGAAGCAAGAAGGAATAGCTAGGAGTAAAGAGAAGACAATGGAATAAATGAAAATGAACCAGGAAGCAAAAAGTTGGACCTAAAGTTAGCATCAAACTTTTGCACAAACTTTTGGTTGAAAAGTTAGCCCCAACGTTAGACCCCTAACTTGGAGGCTAACGTTGGCACATGAAATTCCCCCCTGGGCACCAAAAGTTTGCGCCAACGTTAGCCCCCTAACTTTGAGGCTAACGTTGGCATGAAGAGAACCTCCCTGGGCACCAAAAGTTTGCGCCAACGTTAGCCCCCTAACTTGGTGGCTAACGTTGGCACATGAAATTCACAAGGGGAGGAGCAAAAGTTTGCGCCAACGTTAGCCCCCTAACTTTGAGGCTAACGTTGGCGCCACACACCACAACAGCTTGAAGGGGTATACTTCCAACAAGAATAACTTGAGCTACAGAGCTCCAAATGAGGTGATTCAAGAAGCATTGGAAAGTAGGAATCAAGAGCTTTCCAAGCATATATGGCACTGCATGGTGGACACTAAAATTGAGGGAGAAAACTACCCCGCAATGTGCATAAACGAACATGGTGGCAACCTGCAGTGAGGCCACTTGACCTCTGCACCTTCGATGGAGTATAACTCGAGCTGTAGAGCCCCAATTGATGTGCTTCCAAAGGCATTGGAAAGTAGACATTCAGGGCTTTCCAACAATGTATAATAGTATGGGGTGGACAATACGTTTGAGCCTCCAGAACTGGCGTTTTCGCCAACGTTTGAGGCAAACGTTACCTCAAACGCTGCACACCAAAGCCAGCGACCATGCCCTCTTCAAATGATTATAACTTGAGTTGTAGATGTCCAATTGAAGTGATTCCAAGTGGGTTAGAAAGCTGACATTCAGAGCTTTCCGACCATATATGATAGTCTATATTGGGCATAAAATTTGCAACATGACAAGAGGACAACGTTGGCGCCATAAATGTGCATAAGGGAGGCCAACGTTGGAGCAAAAGTTAGACCCCTAACTTTTGCCCCAACGTGGATAGCAGCAAATTTTGTGGGCTGATATGAAAAGTTAGACCAAAAGTTAGACCCCTAACTTTTGCTCAAACTTTTGGTCCAACTTTTGCAAAACTCCAACCCGGTTCATTTGGTTCACTTCGGTTCCTCCTCAAACTCCAAGAGCAATCAACCAAGGCCTCTTTCAACCCAATTCCACCAAGAGCAAAGGCCCATGATCATCACTCAAAGGCACAAGAAATAGATAAAATAGGAATTTCATTTAATTGTAATTTGTTTTTAATTTCATTTTCATTTCCTTTTTGTAAAGCCTATATAAGGCATCATTTTCATATTTGTAAGGAGGCTGGCTCTGCTAGAGCATTAGGAGTAGAGTAGAATAGAAAGTCCCCTTTGATACACTTTTAATTTTCTGCAATTGTCATTTTCTAATATTGAATTCAGTTTATGAAATCTCAGTTTCTACAATTCTCTGCTACACTTTTCTTTCCTGCAAGTTTAATTTTCGGCAATTGGTCTGAGTTCAAATTTACTGCTTCCATTTAACTTTCCAGCACCCAGCCCCTTTACATTTCATGCAATTTACATTTCTTGCTATTTAAGTTTCTGCAATTTACATTTCTTGCTCTTTAAGCTTCTGCCCATTTACATTCTGCAACTTTAATTTCCCTGCAATTTTTACCTTCTGTTGCTCAACTTCACACAATTCACTCAATGTTAGCTTGACTAAACTAATCACCCACTAAAGTTGCTTGATCCATCAATCCCTGTGGGATCAACCTCACTCTAAGTGAGTTATTACTACTTGATGCGACCCGGTGCACTTGCCGGTTAGATTTGTTTGTTTTGGGAGAAATTCATTTTTCCACCAAAATACTCATCAAGTTTTTGGCGCCGTTGCCGGAGATTGATTAGATCAACAATGATTAAGTGGGTGAGAAGTCTAGATCAAGCATTTTCTTTATTTTTGTTTTCTGTTTCAAAGTGAAACCAAGGTGTTTGAGTTTTTGCCTCACTAAGAAATTCTCATCTCTGATATGAGTAATTTCAATTTTCCTTGGTTGTGTGTTTTACAAAACTCAAATGGAGTTCAACTCATCTTATGATCAAACAAATTCTATGGGATATCACCCACCATCACCAATTTCTAATGATGGATGGGAATATCACCAAGAAACTTCAAATTCTGGGCTCTCCAATTCATGGAGCCATGCTTCAGAACCACAAGATGAGAAAGAAAATTATATTGGACATTTTCCTCCACCACAAAATGATTCAAGTCATTATTCCACTGGTGGCTGGGAGTATTACCAAGAAACTGCAAATTCTGAGCAGTCAACTCACATGAGAGATTGTCCAACCTCACCTCCCACTTCTACATTTGAAAATTCTTCATCACCTAAATATGCCTCAACACAAACTTCCACGAACCTAGGCCTCTCAAAGCTAGAGATCATGTTTGAAAAATATGAGAGGGAGGTGCAAAGATCTTGGAACGAGCAAGAGAATTCATTCAAAAACATGGAAGTGATGGCAGGCCAATTGTTGAATGCAAGGAAGGAGAAAATGGAAAAACAAGAATGCAAGGTCCCTGTGTTAAGTGAAATTGCAAAAAAGGAGGAGGTGGAAGAGCAAAATGAAGATCCACTTCAAAAATCCAGAGAATTGTTGAAAAGACAAGAACAATTCATGAAGGAACAACAACAAGCCTGGAAAAGGGAAGAAAGTCTCTTAAAAAATATGAATGAAGATTTAGAGAAAATAAGGAAACACTTAGAACCACTGAGCAAGAAAAATGAAGGCCAATTGATAGATATGAAGGAGAAAGTGGAAGAGCAAGATAAGGAGGCCACTGCATCAAGTGAACTTTCAATGAAGAATGAGGTGGTTGAACCTGAAACTTCACTTGAGATGACAAGAGAACATGAAAACTCACAACTCTCACAAACCTCCCTGGACCAAAATGCCTCAACATCTGAATCCATGATTGAAAGGTATGACGAGGAGATGAAGAAATGTTGGGAAGATCGACAAACCTCCCCCATGATAGAGCGATTGAAACAAATGTTTGGTGTAAAAGAGGAAGTGGAGGAGCAAGAAAGTGAAGAAGTCATTCCAAACTCAAGTGAGGCAGAGAAGTACATAAAGGAGGAGTTCATGGAACCACCAATACAAAAGGCTCTGGATGAATACAAAACTCCAAAAATCACACAACCACCAAGACTTGGATTCAAAGAAGTGAAGGCAATTGACAAAAGCACCGAAAAGAGGATTGTGACCAAACTACCAAGGACAACATTCAAGAGGAGGTCAACCACAAGCAATCCAACCCCTGGACCAATAGCAGGCAAGCTCAATCAAGCCATGTACAACAAAAAGCTTGCTGAGAGGAAACCAAGACAGGGGGCAATAGCTGAATCTTCTCCTCTCTTGAAGTCATTCCTCTTAACAAATTGGAAGAAGAGGAAGAAAGTAAACAACATGTCAACAGTAGGTACAAATTCTCTTCTCTGTTTTGCTTTCGTTCTTTGTTTTGTTTCAAATTCAATAAATTGGCATATGGTTACATTCTAAGTTTGGTGTTGCCTTGCAACAAATTGTTTTTCAATCTTTTTGGATGATTGCATCAAATCAAAAATGAAAGTGACACACCAAGATTCTAAAGCTTGGTGTGCCACCTATTTTTCTATGCAAATCATTCAGCAACACCACTTGTCTGCATAACCATAATGTCTTTGCAGTGTTAATTTTCTGTTGGTTTGATATTTTGTTATTCTGTTTACTTTAGTTAATTCTTTGTTTTTAATGCTTTCATTTTAGTCTGCTTATTTGTTGTGTTTATTAATACATCACCAAGAGAGCTTTATTAATGACAGATTCTTGGCTCAGTGATTGTATTTAATAAAGAACAGTTTCATTTGCTTGGTTTTAATTCAAATAAATGTACATAGGATTGCATTCTAAGTTTGGTGTTGCTATGCAACACAATTTGCTTCAAATCTTTACTGGATACTTGCATTGATTCCAAGCGAAAGTGTCACACTAAGTTTGGTGTGCCACTTATTCTTTATGCAAAGTATTATGCTCACCTTCTTAAGCTTGCAATCACAATGTCTCTGTCTCTTATGTCTTGATTATTATCTTTAATTTTGCTTGCTTAAAACACATGTGCTACTAACATTTCATTGTGTAAAGACATTCATGACCCATCTTAGCCCCATAGCCATTGTTCTAATTGTTGCTTGAGGATGAGCAAGCATTCTGAGTTTGGTATGGGAAGGAGGAGAATGGGAGGAAAATGACAACAATAGAGAAGATGAACTACAAGGTTGTAAAGTTCCTTTTCCTCTCATTTGTTTCAAGCACTATAAACTGCATGATTATCTTTACCTTCTCTGTATGCATGTGTGTATGAAAAGGCATAGTTTGATTTCTAAATTGCAACATGGTGCTGTGCCATTATGATTACCAACTTGAGTTTTGTGAATTCAAAAGCAATAAAGTATCATGATCATAAACAAACAAGGAACTAAAGAAGAATTTAGCATGTGCATACAAGTATTGGAAAGCTAGTATGATTAATTGTTGCTCAATTGCATTGGATTTTATTTAATTGAAGTTTTCATCTAGTACATTTTGTGAAATCTTTTGAAAATCATGAAAACCTTGAAGAAGCAAATACAATTAAAGCAAGAAAAGAAAAAGGGAAAGAATGAGAAAGCTGAAGGCTCTGAGTACCAATGGCAATTTATTTGCTAAGTACTTGTGGTGTTTATGTATCAAGCCAAATGCTTGGAAACAAAACACTTAGAAGTCAAGGCTAGGCTCAAAGTGCAAAAGCACTCCCTCAAAGCTCAAGGCTCTGAGCATCAATGATTAGAGAGTTAAGAAAAGAAAAGAAAAATGAGCTTAATGAAGTCCTATAATCAAATGCTTGTGGTGCTTATGTATCAAGTGGTAATACTTGAAAACAAAGCATTTAGAAGTCGTAGCTTTGTTATCAACTCATGGGGCAAAGCACCCAAAAGGAGAAGCTAAATAAAAAAATCAAAAGCTTGTTTCAAGGAAGAAATATAAAAGAAAGATTTCATAAATTGAGCTAGATGGAAGCATCAATTATTTACATTTCTTTTGTGATTGTAGCATGCTTAGAAAACTAGCTTACCATGAACATTGAGTTGCTATTCTTCTTACCTTGGATTGTCAATCTTTATTGCATGATTCTTTTCTTGCTTGGGGACAAGCAAGGTTTAAGTTTGGTGTTGTGATGACATGTCATCATGTCATATTTTTCTATGCCTTTTTCCTTTGGTTTCAATAGGTTTTATGCACTTTCTTGATCCATAAGCAAGCCAATTGGATAGATTTTCATGTTTCCTTTGATTTAATCAACCATGTATGAATTCATGCTATTTCATGAGGTTTTATGCTAAAATTGTCACATATTATGAAAGAATTAATATCTCATGATTTTGAGCATAGCTTTGATGTGTTTGGTTGATTAATGATAGGTGAAGAAGGCTTGGAGAAAGGGTGAAGCAAGAAGGAATAGCTAGGAGTAAAGAGAAGACAATGGAATAAATGAAAATGAACCAGGAAGCAAAAAGTTGGACCTAAAGTTAGCATCAAACTTTTGCACAAACTTTTGGTTGAAAAGTTAGCCCCAACGTTAGACCCCTAACTTGGAGGCTAACGTTGGCACATGAAATTCACCCCTGGGCACCAAAAGTTTGCGCCAACGTTAGCCCCCTAACTTTGAGGCTAACGTTGGCATGAAGAGAACCTCCCTGGGCACCAAAAGTTTGCGCCAACGTTAGCCCCCTAACTTGGTGGCTAACGTTGGCACATGAAATTCATAAGGGGAGGAGCAAAAGTTTGCGCCAACGTTAGCCCCCTAACTTTGAGGCTAACGTTGGCGCCACACACCACAACAGCTTGAAGGGGTATACTTCCAACAAGAATAACTTGAGCTACAGAGCTCCAAATGAGGTGATTCAAGAAGCATTAGAAAGTAGGAATCAAGAGATTTCCAAGCATATATGGCACTGCATGGTGGACACTAAAATTGAGGGAGAAAA